>NW_010163592.1:1105-22919 GCF_000695765.1 Mesitornis unicolor
TGAATGAAAAGCCGATTTCCATTAAAAGAAAAGAAATGAGAAGAACGAAAGAAAGGAGGGAAGGAAGAAATGTGCATTTTTGGGTTCAGGTGGCTGCCAACGTTGTGGTCACTGCTCTCAGTAAATGAAAGAGCGGTGCCATGTGTGTTTGATGGAGATCATCTCCTCCTGCACACGAGTGTTACGGCACTGGTTTCACCCGGAGGAAGGTGCTGTTGCCATTACTCAGCACGCAGAAACTCGTGCCCCTATGCCCCGGGTTTAATTTCTTTTCCCCCTCTGCCTTCCCAATGTCTGTTTATTTAAGAAGACACCCCGGGTGTATTGTTGAGTGCTAATGATGCACTGACCCGCAGCCATTCCTGTAGATGGGGAGAAGGGGTGCTGGGGCACGCAGGGAGCACTGCGAGGGCTGCAGGAAGGGATGCAGCTTCTTTGGGGAGCCCCCGTACACCGAGCACTCGCCCTCTCTTATTTTCTGGTTGTTTTTTAACACACAGACAACTGCAGATCTGATTCTGCAGGTTTACCTTATTTGCTCCTTCTCTGGAGGAGGAGATGAAGCGAGAAGCGTTATCGTTATAGGGGAAGCACAGCCACTTTCCCCATACCATGGCTTCACAGACCGAGCTCTGGGGCGACCGCGATGGGATCTGGGTTAATGCTCTTAGGATGGATGGCCTAATACGTGTGAGCAGCAGGGGGGCCAGTCAAATGAGCTCTGCCCGCCCGGCCGGGATTTCGGGTGCTGGCCGTGATCAATTGCCATCAGCTCTGATTATTTCCACGGGGACGCCCGGAGATGGATCAATCCCATCAATGGGTGGGCATTTCCACGGGGTGATGGATACGCTGCCAGCCCGAGGGCCCTGGAAACCCCTTCCTCCTGCCCCTTTCTCACATCAGGTCGCGTTTTCCACCCTCCAGCCTCTGCTTTAATCTCTGCTCCATTCAGAGAGGCCAAGCAGAAAATTTTGGGAGAAATGGGGGGAAAAAGATGCAATGAGGGATGTGGCCAAGTAAGAAACACCTCTGAGAAAGGAAAGTGCTCAGGTCCTGGCCGAAATAAAGCAGTGAAATGGTTGAATTGGCTACAGAAAGGTGATGAATTCTTGATCTGTCCTGCTGCAGGTGAAGCCGTTCACCTGGCTCGGGATTTTGGGTACGTGTGTGAAACGGAGTTCCCGGCCAAGGCGGCGGCAGAGTACCTGTGCCGACAGCACTCGGACCCCACGGAGCTCCACACCAGGAAAAACATGCTGCTGGCTACCAAGTGAGTACGGGGGCAACCAGCCCTGGAAGGGCAGCGTTAGCCCCAAAAACCTCACTTTTCTGTGGGTAAGAGATGGCCTCATATGCTGGAGCAAGGTGAACCGTTGGCAGGGATTGAAGGGCTCGCTCCTGCTCAGGAGAGGTTGACCAAACCCCAGGGTGCATTTTGGCACTGCTTTACGATTCCCCTTTGAAGCAGCAGCAGCTGAACCAGCTCCAAATCCGCATCCAGGGGTTTTCCCCAAGCTGGAGCCGAAAAAAAATCCCAGAGGGGAGGCAGCTGCATGGGCACGGAGCAGGGAAAAATGACCCCAAATCATCCCCTCGTCCAACAGCACCTGCAGTAACACAAACCTCTCTCTTGCAGGCAAATCTGTAAAGAGTTTGCGGATCTGATAGCCCAGGACCGCTCGCCGCTGGGGAACAGCCGCCCCTCGCTCATCCTGGAGCCCGGCGTGCAGAGCTGTTTGACTCATTTCAGTTTGATAACCCACGGCTTCGGGGGCCCGGCCATCTGCGCGGCGCTGACGGCTTTCCAGAATTACCTGCTGGAGTCGCTGAAGGGGCTGGATAAAATGTTTCTGAACAGCACGGGCAACGGGCACGCAGCCGCGGACTCCAAAGGCTCCGAAAAAGACGTGAAGCACCGGAAATAACGCGGCGTCCCCTTCCCTCGCCCCCGCGGGAGCATCCCCGGTCGCCGTAGGAAGGTGCAGCAGCACCGGAGTGGGAAGGACGACCCCGCGCCGGTTTCTGAACTGCGACGTTTGAACCTGGGATGAAACTCGTAAAGCAAGCAAAAAGACAAAAAAAATAAGGGAAGATTTGAAAGATCTAAGAAGAAAACAGCTCTAACGGACGTGGAGAGACTGAGAAAACAAGCCAGATTGATGGCTTTTGGGGTTTGCCTTTTTTAAATTTTTAAATCGTGGATGCAGGAAGCCAAGTCATGTGCAATTTTGTTTTGTTCTGTTGTTTTCAAAACCCGCAGTGAAATCCTGGCGCGCTCCGGGCGACGCAGGAACCAGAGGAGCAGCAGTCGGGGGCTGGAACCTGGGGCTATCGGCAGGAATACTCCCCGTTCTCATCTCAACCCAGTCCCAAAGCCAGGAGTGGATTGATCCAGAGCTGCTCCGGATTTCAATCCGGTTCAAGCTTCGTTTACAAACCACGACCCGAGGTGGATTTCCCCAGGGGGACACAAACGGCGCGGCCAGGGCAGGAGCCCATCGCCAGCCTCCCTGCGCCGCAGGGGGAGCTAAACCCAGGCCTAAGTGAAGCGCCACCACCTACAGCACAGGGGTTTCTAAAAATTAATAATAATAATTAACAAAGCACAAGGAGCAGAACTTGAACCAGGCCAAACTGAACTGTTCTAAAGCTGTATATATTTATTTATGTGTAATTAAAAATCGGAAAGTTTTAAGATGTCCAGTGCAGGTTATTTATATCAAATTGAGTCGGGGTTCTTTTTGTTTCGTTTTGCCTTTTTTGGGGTTTGTTTTTTTTCTTTGAAAGATGAAAGTCTTTGGATTCTCTGCCATTAGAAATGGGAATGAAGTTTTGGGCACACAGAACTGTAGCATGGACAAGATAGGCTGTGACGATGATGATGATGATGACTGTTGAAGTTCTGCAGGATTTTGTACTTGCTGTTGTTTCTCTTAATGCTGCAATAGATGTACACCAACCCACACCGCAATGTCATTCTCATTACCTTAATAAACCTCTTTTTATTTGAAGAAAGCACCTCCATTGTCTTTGTGAACGAGGATCCTTGTTGCTCTGTGGTCGTACGCTGCAGTGTTGTAGGGATTTAGGGAAATATCTCCCAATTTTGGGGCTGACATTTGCTGATCCGTGCAGTTCAGAGGATGCCGGGAGCTGGTGCTGGTACCCAGACCCCCAGGGCACCTCTGGGGATGCTGGAGATGAGCAGCGAAACGATGTCTGTGCAGATGTTTCACTCAGCACGGTCACATCCAAACCTGTGTGTGAAGAGCTGGTGCGAGGGATAAACCAGCAGATAAAATAACCCTGCTAATCTACACGCAACTAAGCTCTCTAAATTAACTGCTGTGTTTGCGGCTTTATGAAGGGTAGGACTCTGAAAACGGCCTCACAGGAGGCTGGAAATAGAAGTGAAATGATGGGAACTGTTAGAAAAGGATTAACGAGCCAGAAAGCAGATTGCACTGCATGATATTGGTGCTCTTGTTCGTCACAGCAGCGCTCGTTGTGTCAGAGTTATACCCATCAGTTTTGTCTGCAGCTTGTGGTAGTAATCAAATGGCCCCAAAAGGGACCACAGGCTTCCAAAGGGATCTCCCTTTCCAAAAAGTGTGAAAGGAAACATTTTCTGTACTGACATAATTAGCGGGGATGGCTCGGAGTCAGAAACTCGCAGCTAAATGCTGCCTTCAAAGGCTTAGGGATGCATTTAAATTGGGAATCGGGTTGGAGATGTCCCTTGGTGTGAAGCCTATGAAAGCAAAGACCGAAAGGACGGGCTCTGCAGGTCTGGTTTAGCTCTGGACCTTCCCAAAGGAAGAGCATGGAAATACTACAGACACATTAGAGGCTCCTTTACACTTCAAAGGCGGTTTGGGTAATGCAGGGTGTGAGTCGAAAGCACAGAAACGATCCCTATTTAAAATTATTCCAAAATAGGAGCGCCCTGTTCTGCATCAGCATAAGCCACGTTTAAAATAGCTTATGATAAAGGGGAGCAAGGTGCTTCTGTGCTGCAGTACAGGTTTCCCCACATGGACCCTACATGGGGTTATTTAGGATAACCCTCCCAAAATTTGCAGACGTCCTCTGGTGTGCGGTGTCAGAGCAGAGCGAACACCACCGGTACGCAATGAAGGTCTGTGTGTGCACACCATAACAAACAGGCGTGAAACGTAATTTCATAATGCGATTGCGTTATGGAAACCTGCCTTGGCCAGGGCGCTCTTTGGGCATCAAGGAATTCTTAGACACAGCCTTGATGAGCACCACAGAAAATCAGGAGATGCCCAGGGTGATGCACGCCACGTCCATCAGGTAAAAAACACCTCCCTGCCTGGTAACTGATGGGGTTTTGAGTGTTCATGAGGAGCCGTCTGGTGCCTGAAAGACCACGATGCCACCAATTACCTTTTAATTGGGGGAAAGTTTGATGATCTGGATTCACTCCTTGATTCTGCCCCAGATGCTCAAGACCGATGGGTGATGTAGGATCAACTTTCTAAACGCATTGAGACCCAAAGTTCTGGACACCATCTCTTGCAATGAGTTGGTACTGCAGTGCTCCGCACTGGTGAACACGGCCATCCCCTGGTGTGTTCTTTGCCTTCCCATCCTAAGAGGAAATAAAAAAAGGCATTTTAGACAATTCATGGCTCAGCCCTGATACAAATTCCCACACTGGTCGCAAAGATTATCGTGGGAAAACGCATGGGATTGTGTCAGGGAATAAAAATAGCCTCAGAGTCATGGTTTCTACGCTTGTTATAGGAGAGTCTGGGGTTTCAATCCTAAAGGGGAATTGGGAAAAAAAAATGAAATCTCTTCTGAATTAATTTGAATGAATGACAAGCCCAGGAAAACCACATGGCGATCCGTGACAAGCGTGAAGGAAAGAGAAGACGAACAGAAACTCTTCATTCCCCAAGAGGCAGCCGTGCCCAGGGTGAGCCGAGGTCAATGCGGCTGTGCTGCACATTAACACTCGCAGGCAGAGGTGGTGTCGGCATCGGCACGGCTTTGGACAGACAAAATCATTACCTTTAAGCAGGCTGCCTTAAAAGCAGAGGGTAATGACAGCTCTCGGTGCTAAATCAACTCAATAAAGAGACTTTGCTGACCTGTAGTTAATGCATTCCTTCGCGTATGAGAGAGCCCATTAAATTCCATGCTTTGCATGCAGCATCCAAGGAGCCGCAGCAGCAGGGAGCAGAGGAGGTTTTTCCTGTTAGCGCAGCCGACTCAAAGCGCCAGAACCGAAAACGTTTGCAAATCAGGCGGTAAACCCAGTGCCATTTGCGAGGGTGACAAAGGGCTCGCTGCGGAGATGACGGCTTCAGACGGAGCGCACAGCGTCACGGGCAGCAAACGACCACGCTGCGATTATCCCCAGACGGAGAAACTGCCCCAGCCCACTCGTTACCCAGAACCCGAGCGCGCCGAGCCAGGAGGCATCGTTTCGGTTTTCCTGCCCAGCCTCCTTCACATTGCAAAGAAATCCCGCTCTGGCCACCCGAGCATCGCCACATTTTCATAGCATAAGCCATAAGTAGCAATACTAATTCCATACATTGAATACACACCCAAGATCTGACCCCATAATCGCAGTGAAGCTTCCCAGTAACCGCTGAGGCAGGCAGCAAAAGTGATACCAGTGCTATTCGGGATGTCTCCTTGAAACGTTTTCATCCCAACACCTTCAGACGCTTCTCATTTGATTCTTTTCAGCAAAGGCTAAAATTATACCCCGAAATTCAGAAGTATTTCCCATAAGGATAGCTTCACTTTTGCTGATAGCCAAAGAAGATCTGTTAAATTGTGACAACTCAGCTTTATTTTGCGGTGTGAAATGAGTTCAGACAAAGACCAAGCCATTGCTCCAAGTCCTGCAGCACCTCGGGATGCGTCTGGATGCTTCTCACCTGGTGATGGATCTGTCCATGCACAAGTGTCCCCTATTCCCCTTGAGATTTTCCACTGTACAGAGCCTTAAATTGGCTGAAGCACCCCCACGATGCAGCATTTTCTTGGTGTCAATGACCCAGGTAATTCAAGCCCCATAACTACAAAAAAACACCCACCCAAAATGAGTTTCAACAGCAGACAGATACAGTCTATAAGTTTGTTGGTTTCTTTTCAATGCTAAAGAGCCACCTCCTGTAAGAATCCCTGTTCCACTTTCCTGCCCCTTGGTTCGCTGCAGAAACAGAGGCAGGAAAGCAGCCGAAGGTGGCAGGAGACACAGGAGGTGTTTGCGCTGCAGGGGCTGAGGAGGAGCCCGGTGGAAAGGCCAGTCTGCTCGGTCCGGACAGCGCAAACTGCCTTATCCACCCTCTGTCATGTGCTGCTGCTTTGCCTCCTAAATGGACCCTGGCACCACCGGGAATTGCCTCAGCCCCGGCCTCCCACTCCTGACCCATTTTCCTTTCATTTCATCCCCCCCAGCGCTGTCGCATCGGGAGCACCTTGGGGAGGTTCCTGCTCATTTGGTCATCACGGGAGGCTCCAGAAGAGCAGTAATTACTGTGCTGGATCAGACGAGGCTTTTAGCGCAGATAACCCCAACCCTGCCCCACTTGGGGTCTCTTTGGGAGGAAAACGGGGTGGGACGCAGCCTCGTCCGCAGCCCCGCATGGGACTGGGCGCCCATCACTGCACGGCCATGGGTGCACCAGCAAAAAAGGGCAGGTTTTGGGCAAATTGAGAAGCTTTCAGCTGTCTGTAGGAAAACGAGCAAGGATATGAAACCTGCCCACCCTATGGAGCATCTTCCATAGCATTTGGAAGAACCATGGGCAGCTTAAAGGATTTACACCATAGGTATTACCTGGTGAAGTCGGAAGACTGATGAAAGGTAAAAAACTAAAGGAACATC
Source organism: Mesitornis unicolor (assembly GCF_000695765.1). Taxonomy (NCBI): domain Eukaryota; kingdom Metazoa; phylum Chordata; class Aves; order Mesitornithiformes; family Mesitornithidae; genus Mesitornis; species Mesitornis unicolor. The sequence continues at coordinate 7,983 of NW_010163592.1, forward strand.
CCTGTTTTAAAGTATTCTTAAGGAGAGTTGTCACGGTGCCTTTGAATCTGTGAGCTAAGGAGCCATTCAGCGGAGTGCTGAGAGGAAAACCAGCTCTGTTCAGTTCAGGGAAAGACCTTTTCCATTAATGCCATGTGTTAATAGGCTTTTTCACAGCTTTGGAACATAAAGAACCACTTGGTTTGGTTCTCTGCAAACTTGACGTGGAAACCCAAACCGTATGGCTTCACAACAGCAGCAGGGGTAACCTCTGCAGTTTATGGGGTGAAGGCAGCGCACACAACCTCCCCGTCTGGTGCTTCAGCAACGCACGGGCAATAAACACCAGGATAAACACAATTGTTCCCAAACCTCGAACATCAGACGGAGCAGAGCACAGCGATGTGGGTGGGTTCCTCCTGTGCTTTCAGTGATGCTGCAACACAAATGAAATCAGCACCCACTTTTAATGGTTTTTCTTCTTGAAGGTGCTCGCTCAGAGCTATGCAACTTTAAGGATGACTATAAAAAAATGAAAAGAGAAACAGGTTTGGACCTTATGAGTTTAAATGAGAGAAAATAAGAAATAAGTAAACCCCGGAGAGCCTTTTATATCCTGTACTTGGCCTTGCCCAGTAGCAGAGGTTTCAAGGATTCAAGAAACTGTTGTTCAAAAGCAGAAAACCACAGAATGATCCAACAGCTTAGGAAGCATCTTCCCAATTCCCAGATGTCAGAGCCTGGTTGTGCGCTTTAAACTTTCTGATTCCCACGTACTCCAAGCGTGGACGTTGTAAGTCCACGGACAAGTGCATTATACTGAACCTTTGCAGCCATTTCAGACTTTTACTGAGGTTTTTTTCTAAAGCATCTTTCTGGGATCACAAAGTTCTTTGGATATGTCAACATTCTGTGCTGCAGCTTCTCCTCCCAGTGTGCTATGGCTGATAAAACGCCGCGAGCATCCTCACTTCAGGCACATCATAGTAACCATTGAGAGCGCTTTTGCGAGGGAGACTGGTGTTAAAATGAGAACAATTAAAGATGTACTTTGACTTGACCTCTCCACTCATCAGTGCTTGGACTCACTCATAGAGGACGGATGCCAGTTACTCTTCTTGGCAAGTTTCTGGCTACCTTAGCCTTCATTTGTGCAAACAGGGATAGTTCTTCAATGCACAGCACCGTGCAGGATCAGTGCCCTCTGCTGAGGGGAAGGGAAGAGGCTGAGGAGACGCTCAGGGTATCCCCAGGAGCTGGGTAATGGCATCTGTTACCTTCCAAGTGCAGCATTTTGGAGGAGATCAGCACCACTGGGGCCCATGGGCGTTTGGTGGTGCTACAGTGGGGTACTACAGTAATCCCCAAAATACCAACACCAAATGTGATGGGGCCTGCTCTGCCTTCTGTAAATGAGCCAAGGAGACTGTGCATAAACACCAGGAACGTTTGATGACCTCTACTGAGCAAAAGGTATTTTACCCAAATCAAAACACTCTCAGCCAAGTCATCTCAGACAACTAATTAGGCTGTTGGGTTGGTCCTACCTTGTGTGGCTGCCTTGGAGTCACTTTATAGCTTAACTTACATTACTTTTGCTGGCATTCACATCTGGCCACAGTTTAGTTTCATCTCTATAGATCTGACCAGCAGATTTTAGTTTTCCACAAACCTTGCTAACGTTTAAGGCTTTACTACATGACACAGGTAAAAGGAACACTGGCAATTCTGAACCAGACCCTTTTAACCATCCCTTCCCCTCTCACCACTCAACAGCAAAGGGTTGTTCCTACTCCTGCCACAGCTGCTTTGAGTTAGGCTACACGAACGAGCTTATTGGATAACCACCTAATTGCACACTAGCACAGAGACAAAACGCTTAAACTGTCACTTTGCATTTCCAAGACAACTCAACTCATTTTAAACATGGTCCTCAGCACGTCGGGGCACACAGAGGTTCAACCAACACAGTCAACAACATGGAAAAGAGGGAATTTGCATGCTTTAATATCACCATTTCCATTTTGGCTTTTAAAATCTCTTGAAACAACTTATGTCTGTTTAGTTTGATCGGCGCTCACATGGAAATTTCCTGCGCTTAATGACTGTTGATGGCAGACTGATAACAACACATGGAAACCCTGCGTAAGGTTTAAACGCTTGAAGGACTAAAAATGGCTTGAAGGATACTATTTTTTTATAAGTAGAATAAGTTTATTATGCGTTTGGTGCTTCACAGCAAACTTAGAGGTTTCTCCTTCCTCAGATACCAAGTTATTTTATAAAAAATTGAATATTCTGTCCCTGTTTCAGGCTGGAAAATGGAATCAGCCAAACCCCAGGCGCTGTGACCATAATCCACGGTGTCAGCGCTGGCATCAGCCTGGGCTTCTTGCAGGGACCCGCTGTCAAAACCAGAGACAAGAGCAAACGCAAACGCATCCTTGGGAGACTTCGCTCATCTCTCCCCTCTGCTCCTGCATCTTCACTCCCAAAAGCGACAGCTCCGCTTTGTCACTAACGAAGTTTCTGCCAGCGACTGTCTCATCACTTCACCAGCAGCAGCCAAACTGAGAACGCTCCATTGCTCCAAATGTGCTTTATTTTGGTATCTTTGGTTATTCCCTTGCTGTGCAGTCTCTCCGTTGGCTCACACCTCCTGATGCACGCTGCAGAAGCAGCCCCTGCCCATGCCCTGTCACCTACCCCTGGCTGAAGCATCTCTTGCTTTAACTGAACCAGGTCACGGAGTTCTTGGACTGGAGAAATGTGTGGGTGAATCAGCTTGGGTTGCACATAAACATCGAATACAGCAATAGGGAGAAGTGTTTTTACCTTTCTGCCATTTCAGTTCTTAATTGCATGCCTGTGCTCCACTGCCACCCCACAGGGGGAGAAGCTGCGTCGCTCCCGGGGATCTCTGCCCACCCACGCGCTTTTAGGACCGCAGACCTGTCCTGAGGACGTTACAAACCTGTGCTACGTACAATCACGTATGAATGATCTGCAATTCTGTGATGATGCCAGCCATCTGAGCACTGGTGACCTCCTCTGCGGCCATGCTCCCAGCAAGCACAAAGTTCTACAACAAAGCACAGATTTTCTCCTGTGAAAAGGTACAATTAACACCAAGAGAAAGCCCTGCGAGCTCTGCACCTCCACTCACAGAGCTCTTTCAGCACAGCACTCCCAGCGCAGCATGGCCCAGGGCACAGAGGCTCTGTTCCCCTGTAAAGCCAAGAAGAGCTGGTGCAGTGATCTGTTACACAGCCCAGGAAGGGACCGTCCTTAAACGGGAAACCTGAACCGAGAAAAAGCGCCTTGTTAACTCTTTGGGCCCTGAGGCCTCGGGAGTAAAACATATGGTGGGAATTACGAGCCACAGCAGAGCAGAGCAGAGCAGAGCAGCTCACTGCGGCTGCAGTGCCCTAGGAATACGGTACCTTGGTTTCCAACGTTGATTTTTCATAATAAGAGGAAGCAAAAAACCTCTTAGTAGGAAGCAGCACATTCCTGCAGCGCTGAATTCGTTCAGAGATTTCTTATGAGAGCCCTGTCACGATCAATGCAGATGATTTTCCAACGGAAAAGTGAATTCTTTCCAAAAGGGATTCCTGGATTCTAGGCAAAAGATGGTTTCCAAAGGCTTTAGGGCTAAATCTGAAGCAGGTAAGAAGTTTTCTTCTCCTTAAGTAACACAAATGGAAAACAAAACATTGATTTTTCACATTCCATATATTACACCCAAAAATGACAGCTGAGTGCTTCTGACTTTAAAGAACAGCACTGCAGACCTTTAAAACAACCTGAAGTTACACAGCAAGCATCACACCTTTCCTTAGAAAGTGTAGATTCTTGGAAAGTCCTCAGAAGGAGCCACGTTAGAGGCCACCACCCAACCCTAATGGCCAATTCCTTTGTTCCCACTTGGCGACAGCGCCTGCGTTTTTCATTCCTCGAGGTTGCTGCTCCCTTGGCTTCTGCTGCAGCCCCTCGCATCTCGCTCAATGGGGGACTCAGATCCCCGGGCAAAACATATGTTCTGCTGCAACCTCATCCAGCAAGGGTGTTTGCAGGGGATTAATTGTTTTGTGTTCGTTAATCACCTGCATGCAAATGGGCTCCTGTAAAAACCTCTGCCAGACTCGCATAGCCCAGCAGCACCACACCCCAGTTTGGGTGTCTGAAATAACAAACTCCTCCAATAAGGAGGCGTCGCTGCTTTGATATGCGGTGGCAAAAACAGCACATCAGCTCCCCACTCTGCAGCGACGGCTTCGAGAGACGAGAAACCTGCAAAAACAGCCAGCATCAGTGGTAAAATCAATCCGAGATGCTGCACGTTAAGCTGAACAAACGCATTAATGCAACACGAAGGGGCGAGATTGCACTCGCAGAGCCAGAACGCTCGGGCTCTGCCCACGTTAAATGTGACTTGTCAGGAGGAAATAACCAGGCTGGGGACTTCTCTTAGTGCAGAAAAGTTTGAAAAGGGTTTTAAAAGACAAATAAAACTTGAGCAAAGTATTCGATTTAAGCAAAGGTGGCCTTAGGAGGCAGGACAAGCCAAGGCACTGGAGCTGCAAATTCCTTCTGTAACATTAAGTCACAGCCTCCAATCCAGTTCTCAGCTGTTCAGTAAAATGGGAATATTTGGTCTTAAAGACTGACAACGTTTTGGGGAAGAGATCAGCAGTCTCACACTGGTGAGACCATAAAAGCTTTGACACATGAAGTTAGGTCCATCACTTACCTTTCCCAACTAAAAGCTGTGTTACACCACACAGGTAACGCAGTCTGCACACAATCTTGTGCACACCCATCCCATTTCCAAGACTTTTTCCAAGCTCTTTCAAACATCAACAACATTTCAAATACATTTGAAAATACTCGGCTCATTCAATGCAAACCCAAGCAGGGGAGCAGCCTCAATGAACGTTGTTCTCTGAAGCATCACTTGTGGGCAGACTGCGAGTATCAGCCACACAATTTATCTGAGGCTGCTCGGTGAATGGAGTTTTTATGGGGAAGCATCGTCAGAACCCAGACAGATCAAGGATTATCCTCATGGAAACAGAGCTCTAGCTAGCAGAGAGCAATTCAGAGGTGTAGGAAAGTGCCACAGATCTATTTCTCATTGAGCTGCTTTCATGCACTTCTCAATGTACAGCCACATCAATTGAGAGAAATCACACAACTGATACACCAGCGTGTATTCAAAATACTTAACGTCGTTATGACCCCGCTGTGCCAGCAGAACGCTCTTTCCCAGCAACACAACCACAGCCAAATGTGTAAAAAGCATCACCAGCTTTTTGAAACCCATTGCACTTGAAAACCTTCACCTTTCGCTTGCATTAGATCGAAACACAGCACAACAAAAGCAAATCAAGTCTTTGAAAATCCGATTATTATTGTTTTACAATGCAAACGGTGGTAACATCTTCAGAAAAATAAAGTAGAAGTTGTATTGTTTAGCATGAAACACTTGTCCAGTGCTTGCTGAGCTTTAACTAGGAGAGTGGATGACAGCACGTTCTCATCTAGAACATAGAGTACCAGCTTTCTCACACATGAAAACTTATGGGGAGGGGTAAGTAAAAATCTCAGAAGAGGGAAGCAAGGTAAAAGTAACCTGGATGTGCACCCATTACCAGTAAATCAACTTTCACCTTCACCGTGGAACAATTCACCTGAACACTCTCAGGAAGGGCCAGTGGAATAAAAAGATGAGACTGGCTATATAAATGTCAACCTTTATTGGATCTCCCAGTGCAGTACATGACTTGTGTGCTTCAAATGAATAGAAAAACCAAAGTGAACACAAAAAGAAGACTGCTGAAGAAAGATCTCGGGGGTTAGGACGTGGCTTTTGCGAGGGGTATATTGTCCACCTCATGGATGCCGTCTTTGTCAATGAACCGGGCATTGAAAGAAGCCAGGTTTAGGATGAAGCGTTTCTGGAGCTGTTCAACACAAAAAGACAAGAGAGATGAGATTCATTCATAGCTTAAATAAAGGGATAAGCTGTTGCACATTGACATTTCCATCCTGGTTCTAGTGACCTGAGATATGAGGAACTGGAGGGTTTTTTTCACTGCTCAGGAATCAATCAGTGGGAATTTGTTCTCTGTTAGATGAGCTGAGTGATTCCAAACACACAAGGCTGTCACCAAGAAAGCCAAGAGTGGGCTACAACTTAGGGCACAAAGCTTGTGTCAAAAAGATACTTCAAACAGAACTTCTTCTTGAGGTTCCCCCAGATGTTTCTCCCCAGTTACATTCAACTTAGTGTCTTAAAGACAAGGATAAAGAATGTCTTCCTGCAATAAAAGCCCAGGAGCCTGAAAGGTTATATTTACACTAAAACTGACCATGAACTTTAAGGTCAAACCTTTACCTCAGTTAAATATCACTTCACAAGCTGGAAGAAAATGATGTTTAGAGGTATATATCGGTGAAGTGTAATGCAAGTAACAGAAGGATCCCAGCACTACGTTCAGAGGAAACAGAAGGAAGAAGTCACAGACTGCCTGTATCAATGTTATACCAAGCATGGAAGAAGCAGACGTAAAGAAAAGCAATTAAGCTTCAAGTTTACGTTCTGGAGGACGTGAACCACGCTAAGACAATGCAAGTGCCCACAAATCCTTTTCCTCGGTAGCTATCCCACATCTGGTCAACGTGCATTTATTACCCCTTCTGGCAAAGGCAGCCAAAATATGCAACAAGAGGAACAGGAAAATATTAGCAAATGAATGCAAACAAACATTCCTTTCTCAAGATCACAAGGGCCTCAGTCTGGCAACTCACCTCCTCTAGACATTTTTTTAGGAGCTCCACGGCTTCCTCACGTGTGATACCTGAAAGAGAAAACATCCCCAGATTGGTTTAATTAGAGGCCATCTCTCTCAACAGAAACTTTATTAAATTTAAACAACTTCTCAGCTGAGCACCAAAACCTCTCCTTCCCAGCTCGCAGCAAACGCTTTCCAGATGTACTGAGGACGCCCCGCGCCGCAGCGCTCACACTGCAACAAGCCATTGAGAATCGATTTGTTACACTGAATGGGAAGCATGACGGAATTTTGCCTCCCATGGCCAGGGACGGGGCTGGAGAAGCCCAGCCGTCTCTCTCTCCTCCAGTTTATTACAGTTTTAAATCAGCTCCATCTGTCCCCAGCCGGCTGAGAGTCAGCGGCAGTAGGCGGGGACTGGTTTTAGTGCGACGTGCCCCGCTGGGCAGTAGTTTTCATAATGGGAGAGGCACGTGCGCCGTGCCCCTGCTATTCTCACACGTTGGGATAAAATCCAGCACTCCGTAAGGATGGCGAGCTAAGACAACCTACTGCAGCTCACTGGTTTCCTCTTTTTACAAGTAAGGCTAAAAGCAGCAGTACCATTTTCAAGGGACATGACTAGAAGACAACTAAGCCCTGTGGATCTCCCAAAACTTTTCTAGTTTGTTCCAGACCTGCTCCACTGCTCAGGCAGAAGCCCCCTCAGAACCAAATGGTCAGTTTACAGCTGCGTTTCTTGCAGGAGAGATGAAAGGATCACCAAGTGAACATCTCTGCCAGGAGATTAAACTCAGCTTTGTGCACAGGGTGAAGCAGTTTTGTAGCTGTAGCCAAAGATGTCAGATTAGCAATAGTCCAAGCTCTGCACATTTCCTCATCTGTGAGGCAGGGACGGGGCCTCATTTATTCCTTGGCAGTGTAAGAACTGCGTTACGATTCTAAAATTAAAACTTCAGGCAGGTACAAACACGTACAAGAATTATGAGCAGCAGCCACCACGTGCATAAGGCTGTAAACCAAACCAACCAATCTTCACCACCACCACTTCAGAGAACTGAAGATAACCCTGCTAGGAATGCTTTTCACTTGGGACCTTTTTAATGTATCACCCACAAAGCCAATTCAAGATATGGAGCAATAGGGTCTGGGACTGCCCTCTGAAGACTGATACCCTGGGAAAATGTACAAGTCATAGCTTACAGACAAGGAGAAAATAGAGTTTTCAAAATGTTATTTGTTAAAAACAGACCCTAGCAGCCAATGGTCCAGGAAAGTCTCGTCATGTTTCAGACTAAATTGAAACTTCCTTCACTTGCAGCCTGCTACGCTTCAAACAGGAAAACACTTAAGAGGAGTTGGCTAGTTTCACATTACCACTGCAGCAAAACCAGAAAGCAATCTTGAAAGCCACATTTATTCCAACAAAAAGTCAAATTCAAATCCGCAACACCACAGCAATTGTGCTGGGCCATCTGAGCCAGCGTTAATCTCTCAGTTTAAGCCTTTCATTTATTAATCAGTAGCAGGAGAATGTTCTCCTCCATAGACTCCACTTACCTGGCTTGTAGTAGCGGTCGAGGATGCTGAGGGTGAGGAACGCGCCATAGCCATGCGCTGCGAAAGGAGCTTTGGCCAGAGCCGCGAGGTAATCCATGTAGTAGAGGGCAGGACCCTCGTGGTCGTCGTAGCCAGCCAGGAGCAGGTTGACGTGGTACGGGGTCTGCAAACAGAAACCACGATTTCATTACAGCAGCCACACCCCAGTCCTCGAATCCAAATTCCCCAACCACCCACAGAACAGCAGCGTGGCTGTTTCACAATTCCTTCCCACAAAGGCACCGACATCAATGCCGTCTGCAGGAGATCATGGGTCTCAGTCCAAAACCTGGGTCTTTTGGGACCATGGAATGCAGAAGCAAACAAACATAAAACCCTGATTCTCCTGAAAACCCGTGTGCTGGTTATTTTAAAAAGCTTTCATGGCACATTCAAACTTAGGACAACTTTAATGACGTTTTCACACCAGATTCTTTCATCTCAACGTAAAACTTGTGGATTTTTTTACTGCTGACATGTGAGCACAATGTGAACATTTTGCAGTTCATAAGAAGTCCTTTGTTAATTGAGCGTGCTCTTTTCTCAGTCACACCACTGCCAACCACAGCCCCTGTCAGCACACGTGAAGGCTCACAGACAGCGTGAACAGTTACACACAGTGTTACGCTGGCCTGTTAATTGGCAGTTACATTTTTATTGCATGTACCAAGTTTAATCTTTAATTTTAGGCTAACGTGAGCAAGCAAATGAAGAACACCTGGGGAACTGCTTTACTTCTTTTCAAACCTGCAACATCACCTTAGCAGCAGCTTTGTTGGGTTGCAAACAGCTTTCTCAGACTAGAGATGCAGTCTGCTTGAGCTGCTGTCTTCTCCAATTCCTGTTTATGACTTCAGTGAGAGCCTATCAAACATGACTGAAAAATATCTACTTCTTATCCAAAAAGATGATGTAACGGCATTTTCCCTCTACTCTGCCCTGGTGAGACCGCATCTGGAATATTGCGTCCAGTTCTGGGCCCCTCAGGTCAAGAAGGACAGGAACTGCTGGAGAGAGTCCAGCGTAGGGCTACAAAGATGATCAAGGGAGTGGAGCATCTCCCTTCTGAGGAGCGGCTGAGGGAGCTGGGGCTCTTTAGTTTGCAGAAGAGGAGACTGAGGGGAGACCTCATTCATGTTTATAAATATTTAAAGGGTGAGTGTCTCGAGGATGGAGCCAGGCTCTTCTCGGTGACAAACAATGATAGGACAAGGGGTAACGGACACAAACTGGAACACAGGAGGTTCCACTTCAATTGGAGAAGAAACTTCTTCTCAGTGAGGGTGACAGAGCCCTGGACCAGGCTGCCCAGAGAGGTTGTGGAGTCTCCTTCTCTGCAGACATTCAAAACCCGCCTGGACGCCTTCCTGTGTAACCTCATCTGGTGTTCCTGCTCCGGCAGGGGGATTGGACTGGATGAGCTTTTGAGGGCCCTTCCAATCCCTGACGGACTGGGATTCTGGGATTAATGTAACCATGCCTTCATTGTGCTGTGTTGAGCAATTCCTTCGCCGTTTCCTTCATGTTTTTCCTTTAGTGTGTGCCACCATAATGAATAAAGCAGAGGGCCCTGTAATCTTCCTCCAAGGTGTGGACTTTAAGGAAGTGTGCATGCACTGTATTATTTTTAAACGTGGTCTCAGAAGAAAGTTTTGAAATTGTTTCTATTTTTTAAACCAGCTTTTATGTACTTGCAGTATTTTCATATTTACATCATGTTTCTAATTAAACTAAATCACACTAACAGGATCTCTCTTAAAACGCTGGAAAGCCTAGATCAACAAAGCAACTAAATAAGAAAAAAATGATGATGCAACTACCAATAGATTAGAATAAGCAAACACAATTTCACTCTAAATTTCACCTTTATCACAGGAAAAAGTTCGTTTTGATACTAAGCACAGTGAATTTGCACTCAAAAAAGTATCACAGGATGCTACATTTTGCCTTTCACCAGACAGTAAGGAAGACTAAAGCAGGCTGCAGTTATATCAAACATATCAGTGCAAATTGTGTGATATTTTCATCTTCAAAGGGTTCACAAATATTTGGAAACAAGTCACCACGCAGCTGTATTAATTAATTAGCCTGTATTTCATCATTTATTTATTCTGGAACATCACACAAGTTGATATTTAAGAGCCATGACACAAGATCACTCAAATTATTGTGTGACTTTGAATTACCAACATTGGCATATGCGAGATACTCAACCAGAAATAAATGGTGTTACAGACTGAAACGAATCTGTGAGCTGCTTCCCAGCCATAAGTTCTCCCACTAATGGTCTGTGAGACAACTCCTTAGAGCTCAGATGTAAATCAAGTGTCCCCCTTGCCTTCCTATTACTCAAGAAAGCTGAGATTTAAGCATTAAAAAATAGACATCATCTATTTACTACTGCCACAACTACAACTGACATTTGCAGCCTGCACCTTAGTGGTGTCTCAGTGGGATGAGCATCTCTGTGCTGGGACTGGAATTCCTTGGACATCTCAGTCTGTTTGCCCATCCCAAAGGCAGCCTTGGCTTTGGTAACCAAACCCACGCCACCAGCTCCAAACTCTTCAGAAGCTTGGTAAAGGGCTACCAAATAAGTGGATGATGACACTCCAGGATAGATTAAATTCATTTATTCCCCCCCCAAACTTAACCTTCCTATTAGAGGCAACATCCCCCATCCCAAGTAGCTTTGCACTTTACGCTGTTTGATTTAAAATAGCTACAGCAATTAAGAGATGTGCGAAATTCTTCAGACTCTGCAGCTGAAGAGAACAGTTGTGATAAATGCTCTGAACCAACCGAGCAGCAGCGGGAGGCCAGGCGGTGACAAGCAGCGCTGTGACATCTGGCGGAAGCCAAAGTCACAGCAAGGGGGAAAGGTGGGCGTGAGGAAGAGTCCTGCCAAGCGTGGACCAGGAGAGAGGAACTGACAGCCTGCCCTTGGAGCCCGGCCAGACCCCATCACCTATAATTAAACATAGCATCACCACAAGAAACCGAACTTCATCGCATCTGGAGGGGCGGGGGGGTATTTTTTGCTGCCCCCCATCTCCACACAGCCTCAGCAGTGCTAAATGTGCTGAGTCTGGCTGTTGAGGCAGGTGAGAAGCTGGAGGAGGTGTCAGTGGAAGAGGAACCACAGCACCACTCACCCAGGCAAAGCCACTTGGCTCCAAAGCAGGTTCTGGGTTTGCCTCGATTGCAACGGATAAACAGAAATCAACACAGGATCTGGAGCATAAACCCCATGTTTTAAAGAGAGAAATGTAGTAAAAAACCGCATGTTGAGCATTCAGAGAGCACAATAATGTGATTGCTTTAAGTTACAAGCCCAGAGCCATCACAAGAGAACTTCAAGGCACTGCCTTACAGCCATCCCTGACGTATCTGGGACTTGGGCTACATAAGCCACAAGGTTCCTACATGAAATCAAACCAGGTAGCAGAGGGAAGAACCCAGACAGGGATTAACAGAGCAGAGCAAGCTCTGTTTAGGGCTGGGCCATGACAACAGTAAAATGCCTGAAGAACTGCTTCTGTGTCAGCCACTCCCCTTCACATTCCTTCCACAACACGAGCAGCTTCACATGGTGAGTGGCAGTACAGAAAACTACCTTTTCCCCACCAAACTTTCTTTTCCTAAACTATTTCCCCACTCCTAACAGGAGACATTGGCATATTTTACCTTTTCATTTTAACATCCACGTAATTTAGGGGCCTCCAGGAATCCCATATGCAGTTTGAACAGCTAGAGCTAGTGTTAATGCTTCTGGTATCCCACAAATTATGATGAAAATGTAAAAAAACTCAGAGAAAAAAAAGTTCTGATGGCAAAGTTTGTATCATCAAATGCTAAATCCCACAAACAAATCATTAAGTGCGAGGTTTAAAGAAGAGATCTCCCTGCAGTACAGAGACTGCTGTAGTGTGACAGCGGTGTCAGAGTGCGCCGCTTGCTCCAGGGCATCGCCATCTGCATCAGCACAACATTTTGTCTCCGGTAAATAAACACATCTGCCTTTGCCAGTGTCCTCCCACTGTGCTGCCCATCTGGAGCAGGTGAGCTGGAAGACAGGACTCAGGAAGGAGACACTGGGAGAATCAGGCCTCGAGGGACACGGCACAGAGGAAGACGTCAGTGCCACATCGGTGCCACGTCCTGCTGGCCAAATTTACCAAAAAGCCTGGTAAATGACTCCTGTTAGAGGTACTTTAAGCTGTATGTAAGAAATAGCTGCTTCTGCTTAAATGGGCATCATTTCAGACCTGTGCAGCACATGCTGTTAAACAGCAACACAGGTTATCCCATGCTCCATTCCTGAGAGGTTACCAACTTCACTCTCAACATCCTATTTCTACTTGTTTTTTCACATAGCACATTGAGAACACCACTAATGAAATGCTTCCTAACCTTGGATCTTCATAAGTCCATTTGCCCCTTTGAGATCTCTTCATACTTTGAAAACATGACCATGAGAAAAATCAGTAATTGCAGTTTAGTAACTGGGAAATACAGCTCGGGCTTGGATTCGATGTTTACTGAAAGCCTCACATTGCTGTTTACAAAAGGAACTTGTTTTGCTAAGTACATCAAACAGCTCGGCTCTATTAAATCATTTTCCAAGAAGATTAAAGGGATTCAGTGCATTTGCATGAAAACTGACAACCTTATCTCGATGTTAAAGAGGCTTAATTCACTCGGCTGTCTGCAGTGCTTGTGCCAAAATGCCTATTGGGCCCGAGGCTGGAATTTCGAGACTACAGTTGTATCAGTTATTGATAAGGGACGCGATAAGTTTTTTAAATAAGCAAATCACGTTGTATTTTAACAAAGCATCCTTTCAGCAAAGTGAATTCAACGAAAGACAGAAGCTGCCACCTTTTTTCACCAGAGTCCATCACTCAAAAATGGAAATTTTCCCCTGTAAGCCTTTGCCAAAAATCTCCCAGCTCTTACTCACTCGACTCCGGAGATAGTCAGCCAGGTTTCGCCGTGTAAAGTTTGCAGCTGCAGTGGGAGACAACTCATAACCTGGAGAAGAAACGTGAGTATTTGATAACAGCGCAAATCCATATTCATGCTTCACTTCCTGACTTTCCATTCCTGTTTTGAAATAACAAGATACTCTCTAATTGCAAAGTCATTTGTCTAATTCCAGTTTATTCTGAAAGCTACAGGCATAAAGAGGGCTCTCAAAATCCAGGTAGCTCCTATATGGATAGACCATTAAAGTACAGAGCTTCAGCAAAGTGCAAAACCATGGGCATGTGGCCTGAATTTTTCAGTCATCTAGAGAACTGATACAGTTGTCATGCAATGGACATATTAAGGGAAATATTTTACTAACAAACCCATTACTCCTTCATTTGTACCACAAATAGCTTAGCTGGGCTTCAGATAAACCTCTTGGTTTATGCTATCTACACCATTTCTTCATCCTGCCCTCGCTACAACCTTTGCTTGACACTAAAAATGCAGAAATCCTTAAAGCTAGAGAAGCTCTGAGAATTTTCCGCCAACATTCAGCTGTTAGCTACACCCACCATTAACTCCACTTCCAGTGGATAACTGCTCTCCTTCACTCACCATTCCTCATTTTGTAGAGCTGAACATTTTTCTGGATGTACTCCGCAAACTGGACGGTGTCTCCAGCCTCCCCAACGCACAGGAGCAAGATCTTTTCGCTCATCTTAAACATTTTGTCATGGTCTAGGCAAAGAAAAATAACAACAAGAGCCACAGTCACGAGGAAGAATTCAATCTTTTGCCAAAAGCAGACTGGCAATACCAGTAACAGAAAAATTCAAGCAGCTGTTGGTGTGAAGGGAAGAACCCTTCTGCACACGGGGGGTGGCTCTACAGAACAACAGCAAACCTCCACCTCGGCCCTTGCAGTTTATTTACAGAATTAAAGCAGATATTAATAAATAGCAGCACTCTAAACAAATACTTGAAACCTGTTTGTTTTTCTCCCCAAAGACAAATAAATCCTATGCCCCAAGTACTTTTCCCTTAACATTAATCTACAAACCTACTTGGAAGCAGTGTTAGCCTACAAAACATTAAGTGATTTTATTTGTATTTCGCATGTGTCGCCACCTTTCTAACAGGACTTCAATTGACTTCTAGAGCCCTGAAGTGAAATATTTTAGGTAAAAGCACTGCTAGCTACAACATTAATGATTTTATGGGATGTTTATCAGTACTACAACCTACAATAACTTTTTTTAAAAAAAGAGCTTCAAAACGACTTCAAAAACGATCACTACACCGTGTGAGCAGCTTCAGCCGAGGTTACTGCAGCAGTACGCAGAAAAATTCATTTTAGAGAACTTGAAAGGCTTGGTAAGATGTTTTACCACACAAAGAAACCAAAACATACCACAGTTTAGCTCATGGGCCTTGTGGTACAGATCTGACTGACAGTTTTACTTCAAATATTGTCCTTTCCCCCCAGAATTACATTTTACCCGTGAATTAGACACAACCAAGCATTTAATCTCACCTAACCCGAAACATTCACCAGGCTTTCATTACCCACACCCGCCTATTTTAGCAG
>NW_010163593.1:0-1776 GCF_000695765.1 Mesitornis unicolor
TAATAATTATTTGTAACAATTTTACATTTTTAAAACAGAAAAAAACCCAAGAAACCACTGCTAAACAGGGCAGGGGAGGACAAGGGAGGGAAAAGTACACTTGACCAAATAGCATGAGTCAGTAGTCTACAGCCAAAGAAGAAAAATAACATATATGCGTATTAACTGTATATATACATAAGTCACTGAAGCATCTTGTGACATTTCTAACACATGCCTAAGGACTGCTTAGTCTTTTTATTATTCAAGCTGACTTGAATACAAAAAGTAAACAGAAAACCTTCATCTATCTAATCTTACTCTTGCTGTAGGTAAGACAATTGACTTCTTCACTTTTTCAAATTTTTTTGGCTTTTCTGACTGATATTGGAGCTTTTACTACATATATTGACAATTTTGGAGTAAGTAGTCACAAGCGCTGAGTTTTGTGTTTTTCTCCTTAATTTGAACTTTTACTACTATTTAAGGCTTTCTGGCTAATAGTCTTGCTTTTCCATCATTTTGGGACAATTTAAGAGTTTATTGACATATCTGCTGCTTTTCGACTTTAGCACATTAAAAAGGATTTTTTTCAGCATTTCGGCGTTTCTGCATTTCGGCGTTTCTGACTGATATTGGGGCACTTTCTACATATTGTGGAAGTCTAAGAGTTTATAGGCACAAGTGCTGAGTTTTGAGTTTTTCTCCTTAGTGTAAAATATTTGAGCTTTCTAGGTGTTTCTGCGTATTACTCTTGCTTTTCCATCATTTTGTGGCAATTTCCAAATTTCTCGGCATATCTTCTGGTTTTCGACTTTAGCACTTTAAATAAGGCACTTTTGCACCTTTTTTGGCTTTTCTGTCTGTTATTGGAATTTTTGCTACATATATGGGCAATTTTGGAGTATGTAGGCGCAAGTGGTGAGTTTTGTGTTTGCTTCCCTTATTGTAAACTTTTTCAGATCTTTAAGCATTTGCTGTGGTTATTCTAGTTTTTCCATCTTTTTGAAAAAAAATTAAGTTTCTTGACATGTCTGTTACTTTTGAATTTAGCACATTGTAAAAGAAACCTCTTCAACTTCTTTGGCTTTTCTAGCTTTTATTAGGTTTCAGACTACTTATAGTGGCAATTTTGGAGTTTGTAGGGTAAAGTGCTGAGCTTTGTGAGTATTTTCTTTCCTTGTTTGGTACTTTTTGAGCTTTTTTAGTTCTTGTGGCTGATAGCGGGACTTTTACTACATATAGTGGGAACTTTAGAGTTTCTAGGCATACAGTGTAGAGTTTTGAATTTTTCTCCTTTTTTTTGGCTCCCAAGAACAGCCACGAACATTGGAGGCGAACGTGGATAAGATACCTGAACACAGAATGGCACAGCATGAAGCTTTGTTTAGTTATAGAAGCACTTCACATGGAAGGAGAAATCCAGCAAGAGCTTTCAGTCCTAATCCCTTTCTGGTGTGAGTTAGAGTCAAACGTTTGCCATATTAAAATGAGGGTGTGGGCAGCTCCAGAGAAAGCATGGTGGCAAACGTTGGCTGTACTGTTCTGTGTTAGGCTATCTCATCCACGTTTGTCTGAAATTTTTGTGGCTGCTGGTAGGAACCGTCTCTGAAATGGAAACGGTCAAGCTCTTCTCCCACACCAAAGACGCTAGGACTGAAGACTGTTTTTGGCTCTTGTCTTTTCTATTAAGCCAATTTGTAGCCTCACAAAGCTTTAGATTCTGGGCTTCCTTGCTTCCCTGGGAAGCCATCGTTTGCAACAATACTTTCTCTGGAGCTGCACAGAGCCTGGTTT
>NW_010163594.1:0-9521 GCF_000695765.1 Mesitornis unicolor
CTGTCCCTGTGCTTTTCAGTCTTTGTTCTCTCTTCTCACTCTCTCTATCTCCCTTCCTAGTCCTGCTTTTGTTCTGTCCTCTCCCTCCTGCCACTCAGCCCGTATCCAGTCGCCACCCTACCCCTACCCCTACCCCTACCCCTGTCCCTGCCCTTGCCCCTGCCCCGGCCCTGCCCGGCCAGTCCGCCCCGGAGCTGTCCCTTCAGCACCACCCGGATCTGTCTCCTCAGCACCACCCGGAGCTGTCCCCTCAGCACCACCCGCACTTCCTGCCGGTCCCTGTGCCTCCCTCCGAGCACGACCCGGGTCTCTGGGGAGGAGAAGGCTGCTCTTGGGACTCTGAGGGCCTGACAAGTCCCACGGGGAGAGCAGGGGCATGGGAAGGGAGGTCCTGCCTGCTCCAGCCCGCAGAGCATCCTTCCTTCCTGCGATGTGGGTGAGGAAGGCAAGGTGAAGCTTCAGCATGTCTCCCTGCTGCCCCAAAGCTGCCCCTGTTGGAACCTGCATCTGAGGCAAGGGGAAATTTGGGGAAGAGTCTCTGCAGGTTCAAAGCCTCTCTGGGTTTACAAGGCATCTTTGCACAACAGTAGGAAGCTAGGAAAGGCTTTGAGCTGGGCAGGTGGTGCCTGGGCAGTGTGACATGCTGGTAGAAGTTTTGCAGACATGTATTTGCCCTCTGACAGCTGCACACCCTCACCATCCTCTGCCCACCCACGCAGTCCTTGTATTGTCTACACAGGCGCTGTGCACAGCCTCTCACTCTGCTACACACCTACGTGCTGCACCCTCCCAGCTCTGATGAAAAGCTTCCCTGTCTCCCTCCACAGACGAGACACCCGTGACACAGAAGAAGAGGAGACAAGAGGGCTGTTGGGCTGTAGCCTTGCCTCTGGAGACAGTCAAACTCAGTGCTGGTCACAAGTCAAAGAAAGATGAGTTTAAGTTTATCTTAGGTCCTAGGCTTACTGGCCAACCCCTCAGCACAGCCAGTCACAGACTCCACTTCTTCAAGAGAGATTCTGCCTTTGCCTGAAGGTACAGAGCAAAAGGAAAGTGTGTTTCATGTATCGGTTTCTAGGGAGAGAGGCCTGGAGGAGCGAGTGGCTGTCTCCTGCACGTGCACTAGCACGGAGGGTGGTGATAGCAACCAAATGTTCAAGGTCCAAGTTATCAGAAATAACTTTTTCTCCCAGATAACTTTCATGATTCAACATTTCTGAGAAAAACAGTGGCAATAATAAAACCAAGTGCAAACCAAGCTTGCAGGCACTGGATCTGCAGTGACGAACAACTGAGACACCTTCGGCAGAACTGGAGGGAAAGCTGCTCAGAACTGATCTAGCTTTCACTCCCACCTCCCTCATTCTCCTGTCACGACTACCGAGAATAAAAATCCTCCAATATTCCCTCAACTCATCAATTTAAAGTAGACTGAGCCTTGCAACAGAGATACGTGACCCAGCATAGATTTTATCTTTAAATAATTAGACAGTGTTTTCTCTATGTTTTAACAGCTTACATCAAAATAAGAAAAAAAAATACAGAGAAGCTT
Organism: Mesitornis unicolor; assembly: GCF_000695765.1. Lineage (NCBI taxonomy): Eukaryota > Metazoa > Chordata > Aves > Mesitornithiformes > Mesitornithidae > Mesitornis > Mesitornis unicolor. The sequence goes on from NW_010163594.1 coordinate 1,553, forward strand.
TTTCATGTCATGAAAGACTTCTAGACTGAAATGACTGCATCTCATGAAAGACATTAATCCTGCCTGCATAGCGAGCATCATAAGCTGTAGCCAAAGGGGAAGAAAGGAAGGAGAGGAGAGGAGAGGAGAGGAGAGGAGAGGAGAGGAGAGTTGTGTTTTCCACTGGAATGGAAGAATGGTGAAGCAGATTATCCCCCACATTCTCATTAGAATGCTCTTGCAAATTGATGCTTATGATTTGTCACTGTCAAAATACTGGCTTCATATCTTAGAATATAGTAAAAAATAAAAATCTTCTTTCAGTGCTGTTGTGTTGATATGATGAGTTCTTGGCAGGATGGGGGAGAAGTTGTCTGGGATGAATTTGCCTATGCGCGTGTATGTGTGTATAGGAGAGAGATGGGTAGATAAGGAGATTGGCACAGGGAGTAGGTAAATAATGAGAACAGTAGTTAATTTGGAGCAAACATTAAAAAGTAACAGTATTTATTGCAGGAATTTGATTTTCTCCTGCAGTAAAATCAACGTAATGAGACAACTTGGATGTGTGGCACTCAGAAACAGAATCTCCCTTTTCCTTCTCTGGGGAGATAATTTCCCTGGACAGAGTCTGGTTGTGACTCAGCAGATGGAGAATTTCCCCAACCTACTTTTCAACTGCAGGTAAATCACTTCACCCCCATGTCAGGCTTTTTCTGTCTTTTTTTGAATATAGTAGGGATTATGCTACATGCCTTTCTCTGGAAAACTTTGACAGCTGGGCATGAGGAACACCTGTAAGAGCAATTTATTGTAGTTATTACCTACTGTGCAGATGTTCTCCGGAAATCAGCACAGCATACCACAGCCAGTCCCTCTCTCTTACCTGAGCCTTGATGTCACTGAGCCTCACCACTCCATTCTCTGCTGGCCAGTTGTCTGGAGGGGCTTTCTCTAGTATGGGCCCTTTCCCAGTATGTCCCTTTAGCAAGTGGGGTGGGAAGCCACAGGCATAACCTATTCCAGTTGTCAGCCAGCTGGTGTTTTTGTCTTCTAGTTCAATAACCTGGGCTACACTTGGTGATGACTGGCAGATGACAGTCTTGGTAGCTTGGTCCCTGGATCTCCTAGTTCCTTGTGCTCAGATATTTTAAGCAAAATAAAATACAGTTCCAGCAGATGCCGTGCTCTGATACAGCCTGCTCAACATCTTTCAAGGTCTTGCTTTAAATTGCATCCCAAATTATGTATCATTTCTTCCAACTCAGAACGTGCATTGCCTCAGACAGCCCCATTAGTTTAGCATTCAAGATACAGTCTGACGGTGATTTTTTCTCTGAAATGAGTGAGTTAATCTCTACTAGTTGCTGTGAGAGTTCGGAAGAAATGAATGCTCTCTGTGGTAAACCTGATGCTGCTTGCCTTAAATTATTACTTAAATACAAGCCTTATTAAAATTTTGTGGGCTTTTTTTTTTCTTTTTTTTCCAGTTAGTTAGCTTTCAAAATTTGAACACCCACAATGTCTGGAGAGATTTCCTGTTTGGTTAGGTAAAGTTGAATGGCCACAAAAAGCAGCCAGCAAGGCCTGATGTCTTAAATTTAGCGATGAAACAAATGCAGCATGGCTGGCAGCAGAGCCACATGCCTTTATGCTGATCAGCTTCAAATCTGCCTAGGGGCAGACATGAACGCATGAGGGCAGACATGAGAGGCAAAGGGGACTCAGTCCTTTCCTCTTTCAGCTCTGGGTTATACTGCTGAGGTTGTCAGGACAGACCTGATCTTCCTGAAACAGAAATGTAATGCTAAGCTCCTGCTGATAGTGAGAAATTACCTTCAGAGGCCAGCTCAATCATCTTTCCTATTTCCTCTGTATCCTTGCCCCAGGTATACCTATCCCTTGCAGACAAGAGTCTGATCAGGTCCCAAAGATCTCTGCTGATGGAGATTCTCCACCATCTCCAAGCAATCCATTCAGTTCACTGTTATCCTTTCAGAGCATTTCCTCATTACTAACTTGACACTCCCTTGCAGCAGTCTAAGGCCTTAGTCCTTATCCAATGCCCAATGGACAGAGAAAGATGAACTCTTCCCTCTCTGCAGTCTTTTACGTACTTGGAAGTGGCTACCATGTCTTCTCCAGATGAAGCCACCCTATTCCCTCAATCTTTCCTCTTGGGTGCTGTTTTGGGAACTTCCAAAAGAAAGACTGAACGACCTGGGATATTGTGTCTGTTGTGCAAGCACCTGAGAGGTGTGGAGCACCCAGCACTGAGGTCAGGCGGACTCTCAGCACAGTTTTAGGTAGCTGGGTTGTAATAAGTTTGATGCAGAATTTCAGTTGTGCTGCATCGCTTGTGCTGGGGGTTTCAGTGAGGAGGACACTTATTAACAAGGGAAGAGATGGTAACTAAATGCTTGACAGATGGTCATGACTTTAGCACACTGTCAAGCGTGTGCTGTAACTGAATTTATGACTTAAGCTACTGAACCTCTTTTTCAGCTTCCATCTGGCCAATCTTCACCTGCCCTCCCCTTCTCCTTCCTTCAAGGACAGTATTGAGAAAGAGACGGGGGTTGTACAGTGTTTGCACAGTTTCTGTGAGGACTTGGTTTTTGGTTTTTGTGGTTTATTTGTAGCAAGGGAGGGGCTATGGAGGTAGCTCCTGTAAGAAGCTGTTAGAAGCTACCCTGACTCCAATTTTGGACCCACCTCTCACCAAGGCCAAGCCAATTAGTGCCTCTGAAAATGAAACACAGCACACTTCATGCTCTCTCTTGCCCCCATCCCTGACCAGCAAGGTCCTGGTTCAAGCTGAAGCCCCGCTGCACCTCCAGCTCAAGAGAGACAGGAACTCTTCGAGAACCAGCAGAAGGAACCTGCAACGGAGAGAGGAGCGGGATGTGAGAAGAACAACTGTGCAGGCACCAAGGTCAGTGGAGAAAAAAACAGGAGAGGAGGGAGGAGGTGGCCAGAGCAGAGGTTCCACTGCAATCTGTGGCAAGAACACAGGTTGCCCCACCTGCAGTCCATGGGGATTCAGCGGTGGAGCAGAGACCAACACGAGAAGGTGGCTGCCCCCAAAGAGGTTGTGACTTCATGGGAAGTGTGTGCTAGAGCAGTCTGTGGGAAGGGCTGCACCGTGTGGGATGGAAGCCCACACTGGAGTGGTTTATGAGGAAAACAGCAGCCATGGGCAGACCCACAGAGAAGTTAATGGAGGACTTTTCTTCTGTGGGAAGGACGCCATGTGGAAGCAAAGGAAGAATGAGAGGAGTCCTCCCTACCCCTGAAGAGGAAGGAGCGGCAGAGACCGTATGGGGTGAACTGATTGCAGCCCCCATTCCCATCCCCTTGTGCCACTGGGGGAGAGGTAAAGAAACTGGGAACAAAGCCAAGCCCAGGGAAGAAGGGAGGGGTGGCAGGAGGTGTTTACTTTAAGATCTGATTGTATCTCTCACTATTCTGCTCTGATGTTACTGATAACAAATTAAATTGTTTGATTTTCTCTCCCCAAGCGGAGTCTGTCTTTCGCCTATGACCACAAGTGGTGAGCAAACCCTCCCTGTCATTTGTCTTGGCCCGGGAGCTCTTTATTATATTTTCTTCTCCTCATCCCATGGGGGGGTTGTGGGGGATAGTGGTGGGGGAGGCGGAGAAATGAGCGAGAGGTCTCGTGGTGCTCCCAGTCGTCCACTGGGCTTAAACCATGCCATACAGCCATACCTCCTGCCTCAGTGTGCCGAGCCTTCCCCAGGCTGTTACAGTTTCTGTTTTCCCATTACAAACCTCTCAGCTTATCATTCAGTGTAAAACTAAGCTAGGATATAATGCTTGGTGTACAAGGTATTTATGCAGGGACACATTATGATTCAGATAGCGGCATACGTTGAAAACCAACCCAGAGAGTTCTAAAGTAAATGAGCAAATAATCTCCCACCTAATGACCTACCCATGGCTTGCTGCATCTTTGTATTTGAAAGACATTTTCAGGTCAATAAGCCATGTGAATGAAGAGGAGAAATGGAACTGAGGGGAAAAGAAATGCACCTCGAACCCCACTTTTCAAAAGCACTTGCTCTTCACCTTTCCCTGTGACAATGTTCCTTAGTGAATGGATTTCCAGCACTTCAGAAGACAGAGTGAAAAGTTTATTGAAGAAGCATCAATTGCTTCCAAATGAAGGATGAGTTGTTGAGTAGACTTTAAAAGTGTTTTTTTTTAAGTTTATCCAAACAAATCTGCCCTTCTGAATGTCTGAATAGACCAGGCTGTTGTCATTTCTGCCAGAAAGCCCAAGACTCAGTAATGCAAGTACTAGGGGTATATTTAGACAAGGAAAAAAATGATTGCTTTCTAAGATGTGTCTTAGGGGTCTTCTAACATGCAGTAATTTTTTTTAACAGGACTTGATGCCTAGGAAAGGACATCCTTCAAAACAGTAGCTGATTTGCTTTTCTATGCTCTGCCAAAGTTGTTGCTGGCTACCTGGGACTGCTTCTCCTCCTGCAACCAAGGAGCTGCCATGATGGCTGTATTCCTCTGATGTTGGCAGGGACTAACAGGGAGAGTCCTATGACTGTGGGATGCTGGTTGCTTACAAGCGTTCAGCAAGGAATGCAGAGCTCTAACCACAGAAAATCAGAGCAGTCACTAACACTGCCTCATCCTGTGTGAAAGTCCTTACGTGTCTCTCTGTCCTTCTTAGCCTATGTCCATCATTCATCCTGGCCCTGCCTCTGTAATGGTGTGGGGAGTCTCCCTCTAAGGGACCCAAGATGCTTTTCTTCAACTGCCTCCTTCGTCAAACCCTGACCACTGAACTGGCTCAGCACCAGAGGAACAGCTGAATGCTGTGGTAAAAAAAAAAAAGGATAGAAAAAAAAGCACAGGCAGTGAAAAGGAAGGACAAAAGAAGGGGGAAGTACTACTGGCATTTCTTCCTGCAAAGCTCTGAGCATCCTCTGCAGGTGCCTGGGTGCTCTTGAATTCCCATCATCCCCAGTAAGCTTCAGTATCAGACATTATACCCTGACAACAAGGCATCACCCTGGGACTTCATGGGAATCTTTTCCTTGCTTTCAAGGTACTTTGGCTAGCAGGAAAAGTGCACACTAAAACATCTCTTTTTGTTTCAGCTGACTGATGTGAAGCTCCTGAGCCGTAAAGCTCAAGCCAAGTGAGCAGTCCCATTGCTCCCAGGTGAATACCGCAGCAAGGAAAGACATTGGACCAAAGTTCCTTTAGTTCTGCTTCATTTCCAGGCAGGACACTGTAGGAGCAGAGAATTAAAATAATAAATGTAAATGGTGTTTATTGCAGGGGAGGATTAAAAACCCAAAGTAACAGGCATGACTATGTGAGGGTGGTCATCTGAAGCAATCTGCTGTCAGCAGGAGCAGCGACTGCTCCAGAAGTTGTACACAGCCCCTTTTCACAGAGATGGCATCTTCCCCCACTCCAGCCAGTTGCCCGACCCTCATGTGCTGTGCATTGTGACGGATTTACATTGGGCACATTAAGGAGCAAGAGCCCTAGTCTTCCTCTCTGCTTGTGAAGTGTCATGCACACCTAAGGAAGCCTATAAATAATAAATAACAATAACACATGCACATATTCAAAACCAAGTCACTGTTTACATAGTGAATATTCAGCACCTACCAGATGGTTCTTCTTTCACTGCCTCCAAAATGGAAATGACCAGTTACTAAAGATAAAATATTCCTTCCCTTTTGCTGCTTCCCTAGGGCTCCCACTTGTTGTTCTCCTGCAGAACTGCTGCTCCCTAGAGTAGGAAGCCTTTCAGCCTTGGAAACAGTGAAATCAGATCTGAAATATGAAATGTTTCGGCAGGAGCTGCAGATAAATGAACACAGTGTTAAATCAATTCCAGAAAACAGACTGGGATTAATCCTCCTGCCTGCCACAGCAGTGCTCTGGGAGAAGCGATGTCTCTCCCCACCGTCACACGGCTGCTGCCCTTGCCCTCAAGGTGCTCATTCAGTTGGTCTGTAAGAGCAGTTCCTAAATTACTTTGGCTCTGCAGAAATGCTCGCTATCAACTAGTGCGCTAGAAGCACTGCACACAACCGCCCCCCAGGCCACACTGCAGGTGGCAATGATTTTAACTGACTGCTTGTTTGCTACACAGAGGGCCAGATTCTGCCTGCTTCATTTCCACCTGCCTCAAAAAGTGCAGTTTCCATTTATGAAAATGCACTAACGGCACTGAAAGCAGAGACCAGCCATCTCTAGCCACCCAACTGCCAAGTCAAACACCACCTTGCTTCTTCCCCTTCTCTGTCCCCACGTGCCATATGTGTACCTGCCCAGTGAAGTGGCTCATCCCATTCTGTCCCATCCCATCTCATCCCATCCCATCAGGTAGCTTGGTATGAAAGATCCTGGGCTCAAACTCTGGCAGATTTAGGAGAAGCTAGAACTCAGTCACTTCACTTTCTGAGCACATGTTTAAAAAACAGATTTGGTGCCGGAGAAGGGCCGTTTATCCCTGACAGCTGGGTGCTCACACGGAAGGGTTCTCACATTGATCCTTGAGAGGGTCAAGGTGCTTTCTGTGCAGCCCTGAGCTAGATGTCTGTTCAGCCCCATCACCAGCCAGGGCAACTTTTGGGCGGTTCTTTGTCCCTGCTGGTGATAAACAGTAACTTTTCCTGGAGCAGATCTGACTTGCTTTAGCAGAAGAAATTCAAAGCCCCATTCAGGAAGAGGATGAGAGGCAAAACCAGGTCTTCCTCTGAGGAGGCTGGAGGCAGCCCCACATTCACCTATTTCCAGCACCCTATGAGGCCTGGACTCTAGGGCAGGTACCTTTCTTTGCTGGGGGGGTGGTTGGGGGGGTTGTGTGGAGATATCCCTACAGATCTTGGGAGTGAACACCAGACCTCTGTAGTCAACACCCCTTCTGGGCTGGGTGGGGCTGAAGGACAAACCGTGGCACAGTAATCTAATCTCCCTAAATGAGCCAAGGAAAAATAATTGAGATATTACTTTCTTTCCTCAGATGAAGGAAAAGAAAGGTGTTATTTGATCACAGGTAGTTGTTTGCCAGATTCCAGGAACTACCTGATGTATTTGGTATCAAACAAATGAAGCCCTTCCCACTGCTTTGAGTAAGCCCAAGGTTAAGCTGATGGCACCATATCAAGGAAAACCACACATCAGGCTGCCTGAAGAAAGGGCCTGCTCCTGTCAGATGCTAATTTCCCTCATCCCCAAGCTTCTGGGCATCTCCAAAGGCCAATGATGGTCCAGGGCCTACAGAGCTGGTGTGGTGTCTGCTGTGGGAATGGCACCTTCAGTCTTACTGTCCTTCCTCCTCACAGGAGCAGTGGCTGAGTGAGGCAAACCCAACAGGGGACTTCAGTGGTGGTGGACCTCCACAGAGGAGGCTTGCAGAGGACCTCGGTGTAAACAGCAAGGAGGGAGGTGAATTAGTCACTTCTGAAGATGTAGTGAGGAGTTATGGTAGGAAATGGCAAAATGAGGAATAAATATGAGGGAGAAGTCCCCCAGCAGTGAGACTTGACTTTCTCCAGGTTAGTCTTCACTTGTTTCTCCCAGAATACTCTCTTGTGTATTTCGGGTAAGTACAGCCAGTACCCATGTTTCTAGAAGTCTGGCCAGGAGCAGAAGTCAGGATTTGCTGCACTCACAGCTGGGGAAAGGGGGCTGCCCCATAAGGCTGGAGGGGAGAGTGGGTAGGCTGTGCCTGGGGAGTGGAGGGAGCAGCGGCAACGCAGTGTGGAGCAGGGGTACGATCACTTTGGGGTGTCTGAGGGGACCGGGGCCAGGACGAGCCCTGGGGGTGGCTTAGGCAAGAGGCGCCCTGGCATAGTGTGGGGGAACAGGACTGAAAGGAACTGGGAAGCAGAAGCGGAAGAGATGGAGGTGTAGGGATGGAGGAGACTTGGGTGTGATGTGAAAGCTGGAAAGAACAAGGTGGCCGGGCACGCAGCTCCCGCCC
>NW_010163595.1:0-571 GCF_000695765.1 Mesitornis unicolor
GTTTGAACTACGAGCCAGACAATCCTTACATGTAGTCAGCAGGGCTGAGACCAGGAAGAAAGGCATTAAAGATTGACAATATTTAAGTGATGATCTCTGTTTTTAGAGTAATATATGTCATTATAGTGTATGTTTTGGAATTACCTGCTAGTTTTATGCTGTGATTTTTTAATGCAGGAGCTTTAGGGGTCAAATCAGGGCCAGAAGCAACCCTGTCTTTCCATCATTGCTTTTTCCTCCCTTGATACAAGCCAAATATTGACAGTATCTGCATGTGAGATGGATCAGGAAACAACTTTCTCTTTCTGAAGGTGAATTTCTTGGTATTGTATTATTGTTGTTTGTAGTATTGAGGCTTTTTTAACCCAGACCAGTTTCTTCCTGCAATGTAAGTGTAGGAACAAGGAGTCCAAGGCAGAAAGGACCAGCTGTAACTCCTTAGTCTGATATTTCCTCCAGACATCTCTGATCAAAACCCTACAGAATGTAGAATTAGGTCTGTTCTTAATCAACCTAATCCTTAACTTGGATTTGTCTTAAGATACCATAATTTTTTTAATGGATTGATCCA
>NW_010163595.1:613-6318 GCF_000695765.1 Mesitornis unicolor
CGGCGCTACCCATCACGGCTGAGGGCTATGGTACCCACTGTCCTCAGCGATATAAATACGACCTGCAGTGTTTTGTCTGTAAAGCGGCTTTCAGACCAATAACTCATTCACTGATCCACATCAGTCCCTGCTTCACAACTTAATATTAGATAAGAATATTTAAAATGCCTAGGAAAGGCTTTTGTCCATAGTCTGATGCCGGGTTTTGAAATCTTTACAAAGTGTCTCTCCAGGAAGGCTGTGTAGAGAGAGCCATCGTTTCAGCTCACCCTTGAAAGCACTTTGAACAAGCAACTGCTCTTACTGTAAGCATGTTATTAATGGTCTCTTTTCAAAAGCAGAGATAGTACACTGGGAAATGTTCTATTGATTTTTTCCCTTTCCCTGTCCCTGTTTCAATCACACACATTTGAATGGCTTTCATTTTTAGCAACAAGAGATTCTTCGAAGAAAAGTGGTGTCTAGGTGCAGCCTTGAATAAAATCACTGCTCAATTTAAGCTTTGAAAAATACTATTGATATTTTAATAGAAGACTGGAGAACTGATTTCTGGTTCAATAATAGCTACAAGGAGTTTATACATAGGAATAATGCACAAGGATCATTTTATTTTTCTTACTGTACGTGTTAACAGAAAACAGCAGCCTAAATCTTGACTCACTTGATCATTACATGTCAAGGATCTCAGGAATACGGAAATATTTCCTGTGTGACCTAGTCTAGGTGATCCTGCTCTGGCAGGGGGGTTGGACTGGATGATCTTTCGAGGTCCCTTCCAACTCCTAACATTCTGTGATTCTGTCATTCTCTGTGAAATATTTCATTCTAATTTTCTGAGGTGGAAATATGCACTGAGATACCTGTGTGCAAAGTTCAGAATACAGAACTGAAAATAATATTCTATCATATATTTCTATACAATAATATTCACACAGAAAAATCTGCAAGTAAGAAATTATGCACACCTGGAAATACAATTTCTCTTCTGACTTTGCTTACTGTTGCTATTAATTACTTTTGTCATATGACCAAATAAGTCGTCATGAACAAAAAAGAATTCATGACCACTGCTTTGAAAATATCTAAACTGAGAATCCAAATGACACAAAAAATACCATTAATTATGTGCTATATTAACAGCTATGGAGAGCTTGGTGACGTCAGCCACCATGAGTGAATCTCAGAGCAACTAATATTTTATAAGTCTGAGCTCCAGGAACTATGGGGTGGTGCGAGAGGTTCTGCAGGAAGGAAAGGGGCATGGGCATGGGTGGAAAGGCAAGGCAAGTTGCTTTGCATTTGTGGAAAGAAGCTTGAGAATATATAATAAAAGTGCTTATTTATAAATCCCAAAATCCAAGTAAAAAAGATCCATATTTGTTGATATTTTAAGCAAATTTCTTATTCCAAGAACTCATCATTTTTTAATGGTGGTAACTGAAAAAATCCTCTAAATAAGTGGTATGATTTTTCAGAGACAGTAAGTAGAGAAAATAACTATCATACTTACTAGAAGCTGTAAGATATGAGTCAGAAGCACAACTTCTACCTATTGAATCAGAAGCACAGTTATATTATGCATAAAATTTACACAACATTGCTCATAATACCCATTTGACAAATTCTTTTCTAGCATCAGTTGTGTTGCACTGAACACTGAAAAATGAAGTTCGTCATTGGAGACTGACACACAAATTTAGGTATAGGTAACTACTTTAAAATGCTGTCTTGACTTTCCAAACTGTTTTCAACCAAGAATATTGATTTCTCCTTTCATGTGTAGAAAAAGCATCACTCAACTGAAAAAAAACCAACCACCATGAAGTGCAGTCTTTGTGGTTTCAACCCTTTGTCCATAAAGACTTAGATATTTATCTGATGGCTGCTTGCCTTCTTTAACAGGCTATGGTTACCAGTGTGAGCTTCGACAGGAGAGCTGTTACATTTTTATTTCAACACTATATCCTACATAAATGTTGGCAATAAGAGAAAGTACTCTATAGGATATGACTCCCCCATGGATTCTTCCTTCACATGCTGACATTTTTTATATGTCAACAATGCTCAAGTGAAAGTATCTTACTAAAAAAAACCCAAAAAAACACAAACAAAAAAAAGCCACCAAAGAAAACAGAAAGACAAAGAGGAAGGGAAAAGAAGACAGGGAGGATGGCAAATAAAACAAGCTCAGACATCTACTGGTCACAATAAGTAATTCAGATGTTCTTCATGGCTTTAACTTAAAGATCAGTTTATGAGAAATTGATTCAGATGTAATATATAAAAAAAGAATGCCTTATGCAGTTATGAAAATTCAGTTCCTTAGCAACAGTCACTGTTTAAAGTCCCTTTCCTTTGCCTTGAGTATGCTCTTGCCAACCTGATCACACCTCAGTGTTGTTCCTTGATATCACTCATGATCACGTTTATAGCCATACCTGTACACTGCCTCTGTTCTCACCTGCTTGCTTTCTTTTACCAAAATTGGTGTTAAAGTTTATGTATTATTTAATACATTTTTTCATTTGATACATTTTCTGTTGAAATATGATCCAGGCCTTCAAAAGTATCCTTTTTGGTTCTGTTTTCATGTTGCAATTTAAAGTTGAAAAAGGCAGGAAATCAGCTTATATTCTTTGTTACATATCTTGATATGATGGTTGTTTTCCAAATCTGAACAAAATCACTCATTTCTGTTCAGCTTGTGGTCCTTAACGAACTCCTCATACTGTCCTAAATAATTTCTGTCAAGCCCAATATTTCCATCTTATAATTAATTATCTGATTATGCCCCTCAAAATATACAACCCTGCACATGTATCCACTGAATTTCAGTCTATTTATTTTTCAAAAATTTTTCCTAACGTATCCAGGTATCACAGTTTGAGCTAAATAGAACTTATTTTCTATTTAGTGATTTTACTTTTCAGCTCAGTCTCTTCTAAGTGGCTATACTTTCTGAAACTAACGGCATGTTTTTCCAGACAGTGTTCACTTCTACAAGTTGTAGTGCTTGTATGGTATGTAAACATGGCAAGGCCACTGTTACACCATGGGTGCCATATCTGCACCCGTGGGGAGGAGCAGACAGAACAGATGACCCAAAACTGACCAACTAGGTATTCCATCCCACATATGTTGTACTCCGTTAAAAGCTGAAAGATCACAAGGGTCTCACTCTCTTATCTTCTTTCTTCTTCTGCGATGGTCGAAGTTTGAGCAGAACCCTGCTAGTTCGTTTGCCTCTGATCCTGATGTGTGTGTTCCTGAATCCAGTTCCTGCATCCTGCTCCCACCTGCTGCTGGGTCTGGTCTGGGACTTTCCCAGTGCCCTGCTCCACAGAGCCTCTGGTGATATAATCGTTGCTGGGGGTGGGGGGAGGATTTGATATCGGTTTTGTGTATATATATATTTGTACATATTTGTATATATTTCATTATTTTCCTATTTACATTATTATCCTGTAGTATTAGTATTATTTTTTCATGAAATCTGTTAGTTTTCTTTTCCAACCCGTAAGTCTCTCTCCCTTATTCTCTTTCTCTTCCCCTTCTGGGGCAGGAAGAGGGGTTAATAGAGAGCATTTAGTGGCCAGCCCAGCCCTAAACCATGATAGATTTTGAATAAAATTTCTTTCTACCAAAACACTTCAATACTTTCCTATCTCTCTCTGATCCAATATTTTATAAGTCATATTTTATTTCACCATACACGTCATTGATATTAGGAATATCAGAATAAAACTCAACTTCTTGTGCCCTTCCATTTTGACTACAAACTGTTCATAAGTACTGTACAGTACTTTTCTATTGTGCTTTTGATTAAGTACCTTCTAGTCTTGACTTAAACAGATGCACATTTGGATTTCTTTGCAGAGATGAATAGATTGATAGTTATCAATTCTGTTTGTTACCTGTTTTGTTTTCAATTGCAATAACATGGCAACCATTTTCTTGTTCCACAAATGAGGATCTTTTGCATTTGCTCACAGTGAGTAGTGCAACTGACTCAACTTGTTTAAAAGAATATCATAATGCAATCTGGTTTAAGCTACAGTACAGTATTTTGTAGTAGCCTGTACAGTGTAGTCCCTCAATTTTTCCCTCTATTGTTTTCTTATGTTATCTTAGGTCTTCTATCATATGGAAGTTTTGTGCACTGTTTTGTTGGGTTTTTTTACCATCCTTTCTATTCATAAAAATGAGAAAAATGTCTCTCATTCAGCTCCTCCATTGCTTTGCTGGTACAGTGTTCTTTGTAGTATATTTTGCAGTACTTTTGCCATTTGTGTCCTTCTTTATTCTGGATGATATACTAAACATTGCTTAGTCATGAATATAAGTACTGCGTTTTCCACCGTGTGTTTCATAAATTCCACCATGGGAGCCTCATTCACATTTGTATCTTAAATAAGAATTCCTTTTGTCTGATTAGTTCACCAAGTGGCTTCTTGAGATCTGTTATTGTCTCTGGCCTAAAAATAACTCACCAGAAAAAACTTTCAGAAACTGACAAAATTGGTATTGAAAGTAACTGTACGATCAACTGTGGAATAATCCACAAACTATGAATGTACAAGCTATGTATCCCCAGCTGGAGACACTTAGACAGAACAGCTTCGCTATAGGTATAGAAACTGTCCAGATTTCTTTATGGTTCACTGAAGGAGTAGTCTCTCTGATAATGTATGGTTTATTATTCACCTCCCTACTGAATTAACCTGTTCAATATTTCCTAAAGTTAAAAGTAAGATATAGAAAGAAGGAAAGTCTCAGCTGTTACTAGATTCCACATACTCCAAAAAACTGGGTAACTTCTGCAAACACACTGCGAGGTTAGTAATGGTTTCTTCATTATGAGCCAGATCAGGGAAGACGATGTTACTTCATGAAATATATTCTCAGCCCTAATCTCTCAGAAAAGCCCACAAATCGGCACTATGAAATAGTAACTGAGAGGGTGAATTTTGAAGTTTATGCCAATGGTGTGATGAAGCTCTAACAGTGATGACCAAGGACAGAGATAGGTTTCCGGTAGAAATGCTTCTTTTCTGCTCTAGTTGCCAATTTTACAATCCAAAACCTAATTCTGCACTATTACAACAGGCTCAATTTCCTCTGCTCCTTAAATTGTGTTTAGTTGTTTCGAGAGGATATGACTGGAACTGTCCCGTGTCTCCTCAGAAAGCAGTGAATCAATGTACAGCACAGAAGAGCGATACTTGCTGAACCTCTACTGTTCAAAACATATTTTGAAACTCTCAAATTAGGAAGTCACACCTGCAATGATCAACTTGAGAACTGGTGAAACCAAGTGCCAACTCTGTAGAGAGCTGGTGCCTTCAGCAGATTAATAAAATACTCTGTAGACGTCAACAAGACTATTTAGACACATTATAGTAACCTCTTCCATTTTTCTGACCAGATTTTTTTTCCTGCCTTTCTATGGCAAGTGACCTTTTTGCCTGTTGACCATGCTTATTTCCTTCACATAACTCTGCAATTTCTTCCATTTCATAGAGTTCAGCAGTTTGTCTTTACTGAGAAGAATGCTCAGCTCTTCAGAAAATCTGTTTTTTCTTTATTTTTTTGTCTACATCTTCTAAGAGAAATCTTTGATCTCTTTGGTCCCACTTAGATTTTGTTCACCTACACTTTACAGGCTATATGGTCTCATGCAGAGAGTAGTGGTCAATAGCTCAATG
>NW_010163596.1:0-20898 GCF_000695765.1 Mesitornis unicolor
GGGGGGGGGGCCTAAAGAATAAAATAGGGAGAAAGAAAGAGAGTTGTGCTGTTTATTGTGATGTTTATTGTCCCCGTCGCTCCCCGCCCCGTCGCGGCGTCTCAGCAGCGAGCGACCAAAAGGCGTCACGGGCTGTCTCGCGAATGTCCCCTCGCCTGGGGGACTCAGCCTGGGGTATCACAACGCCTGCTGTCACCAAGGACCTCAGCTTACGAATCCCATGGTTGTAAAAGAGGTTTCTAGTACCAGTTTTAGCCGAACTCAGCATTGGAGGCCCCTGTAGGGAGCTAGAAAACAGGAGAATTTCAGGGAAGACCTTAGAGACACAATATGTCCTAAATCTGTATCATCAGTTGGTGACAAGCATTTTTTATAAGAACCAATAAAGGAGACCATCTGAAATTTGTTTCTAACCAGCCAGAAGCAGTTGAAAATGTGAAGGTTGATGGTAACTCAAGGGACAGCGGACATGAGCCTTTGTAAGGAAGAAGAACATGAAACACAAGCAAGTGAAACAATGAGGCTTGGGTTGGGCTGTTTGGTAATTCAGGTAGGTTTCATAATCCAGCTCGCAGCAGGACCCAAAGCACAGGATCATCACCATGGAGGACACAGTGTGGTGGGACGGGGATGCACGGCTGACAGGAGCAGCCTCAGCGCCCTCTGAGCCAGCCTGGGTCTCAAGAGACTGTGAGGTAGACAGACAGCTGTCAGCACATTATGAGAGAAGTGTTTGATCTTTTTTGATATTTTTTGCATCAAACCCTACAAAAAAGGTCAGTTCTGACTGGATGGTGAACATAATTAATAGCAGTGACAAAGATCTAAGATTTCAGCCTACCATGGGAACAGGTTAAAAAGGAAAAGGGAGATGACAAGGGCCTGAGGAGTTACGGGCCAGCCAGCCGCAGAACACAGAGTACTGAGTATTTCCATTCTCCTCTATCACCTGTCACTGTGTTGACTCCTCCACTATTCAACAGACACAATTTCTCTTGAAGTCCCAATAAACGTTCTAGAAAAAATAATCCAATGAACTTTGCAAACACCTAGACGAAAACTAGACGACGAGTAATAGCCACCATTAATTTGTCAGAAGCAGATCACGTCAAACAAATCTAATTTCTTTCTTTAATAGAGTAACAGGCCTGTGGATAGGAGAGCAGTAAATGTCATCTATCTTGATTCGGATGGGTTTCCGGCACTGTATTCTAGGACAGTAGAGAGAAACATAATCTGAATAAAATTAAAACCAGTATCCCCAACACTGTCTCCAGCACATCATTTCCAGTGGCTCCCAGCCATAGCACAAGGCTGCAGAGCGGGTGTTCCTCAATTTTCCATCCTGGTGGGATTTGCCCACGTTTCCATCAGCGCCGGGGTAGTGGAGCACACTGTATGCTCATCAGATTCACAAGCAGTATGAAGCTGGGGAGGATGCAAAGGTTGTTGGAGAACACCATGAGAGTTAAATGTGATTTTGACAGACTGAGACCTTAAGCACTCATGTGCAGTTCAGTAGGGCATGTGTGAGGGATAGAGGACAACAGGTCAGATCACTTCTTCAAATTAGGACTGGGACATCACTAAACTGCAGGTAAGGCAGCGTCCTGCTGAGGTGAACTGGGCAAAGACTGCTGTGATAGACAAGCAGGACTACAGCCGTCACGATGCATGAAGAAATCCTGCCCTTGGCAGTACTGGTACGGCATCCACTGAATACAAAGGCCAAGGTCAGCGATTGCACAGTGACACAGACATGTAACAAGGAGAGTCAGGGGTCTGGCCAGCCTGTGCTCCAATGAAAAGCTGAGCCTTGTTGGATCAGTTGGCCTAAAGGAGAGAAAACTGGGGGCAGATAGGGAAGTAATGCTCAAATGCTTAAAAGGTGCTACAAAGGAATGAAGAGAAGAAATTATTTTCTCTCTTGTGTACATGGTGGATTGGATAAACAGCAATAGTTTTAAAGAAGGAAGAGATTCAGGTTAAACATTAGGAAAAATAAATATTTCTTTCCAAAAAGGAAGGGGGGAAAGCAAAGCAGTTACAATTAGTTATTTTTCTAACTCCTGTACTTTTGCTGCTGTCAGCTCTGTCTCTTTACCTTCTTGCCTTCTGTCCCTGTTTCTTTTCCTATATTAATAAATGTGCTATGCAAAGAAAAAGCAAAAAGGGCAAGTGAGATGGCATTTTCTGTACACCAATACCCATTGCTTTGCTTTACTTCTGCAGAGCAGCCTTTCTGCCAATCCTTCCTTCGTCTTGGCTGCGTTCTGCCAAAATAAGACTCTTATTTTTTCTGAGCAATGCATAACATGGGGAGACTTATATTTTGCCTGTGGCCTGTAGGTGCTACAGTAATACAAATAATAAGTCATAGAAGCAGACGTGTTCTGATTCATGCTGTTTATAGCATAGGTCTATAGCAACTTGACTAATTGCTGAGCCCCCATCGGAACTGAAGAATTTTATTGATGTAGTGTTTGAATGGGCATCTTTCAAATAGAGATTAATTTCAGCTTGGTTTTGATGAGACCCATTGTGATGGAGTTCCACTCTTAATCAAGAAGGAAAAAAACATTAGCAGTCAGTTTAGCTGAAACTTGGTTATTCACAACATAGTCACTGTGAGGTTTTATCACTGCAGTGGACCGAGATATGGAGCATAAGTTTCATAAAGGTCATGCATGCTGGTTGTTGGGTATTCATAAATCAATTAGAGCTACTAGCAACATTAATATTTTGGGGGTAGGAGTTTGGGGATTTGCTCTATCCACACAGAGTCTTATCTGAAGCTTCTTAAAATCTATACGAAAACTCTTATTAATAGCACTTAATTATCCCTTTTACCATTAGTTTTGAATGCTGGTTCATTGATTCAAAAGTCTTGTTTCTTTGGGGACATTAAATTAATTCACCAGTTTTCACTGCTACCCACAACAACTTTTTTGGGGTCTTTTTTTGTACTGTTCAAAAGTCATTTGACTGGGTTGTTTAAAAGAATAGTTGCTTTATAGCCAGTAATAGGACACATCTTTGAAAGTGGAATATAGGTAAAAGCCATTACGGTATACAGTATTTACAGTGGCTTCTTGTACCCTTTTCACCAATACACCTAGAATATCTTGAGTTGGAAGGGATCCATAAGGATCATCAAGTCTGTAGTGATACCTCATAGTATCAGCAGGGAAAGCACTTAAGGCTTGGGTGAAATAGCTGCAGAAAGAAGTGGAATTATGCTCTTGATCAGTTCTTTACAGAGTCATTACATTAATTCATTTATCTTTCAACTGAAATGTTATGTTACAGACTCCTTGTAATTTCCTCCGTCTCCCTCATCACAGACAAGATCTTGGTGCATGAGTCAAGACATAACATGATTATTTTATCTCCTACATAAACTGAATATCAACTCCTTCCGAGTATTATTTGATCATTACAGCTTGCATCACATGATGACTTAATAACATATCTTTTGTTGATATAGCAGACCAAAATGTAGTGCGAATTTTGGACAGGCAGCAAATGAGCCAGGGAACTGTTAGCGGAGTAAAAGGGCTGGGGATATGTACAAAAATAATATAGCAGAGGATGCCACAAGTGAGGGGAACTCTCCCTTTTCTCTTTGGTGCTTTACTGCTCTCCTGGCCAGCTACCACTTCAGGCTAGAGCAGTCATCAAGAGCACCCTTATGTTCCAAACACTGCCTATGTGCTATGCATTAACCACCCCAGTGCCCCTGTGAGGATGCTAGGAGGTGCAGTGTCTGAGGTGAAGTAAAGGTACAAAACCTGCTTTGAAATAAAGTCCTGGTTATCAAAATAAAGTCGTGGTTATCTAGTGATTTAATTACCTTGTTTCACGCAGATGTTGCTGCTGTACCCATCACCATGAAGAGACACAGTCATTACGAGCACAGTGAAGATCTTGTCCCTTCCTTAGGGACTGAGTTTATGTTTTGTAAGTCTGCTGCTGCAGTGGTGGAGTTGCAAAGAGCAAAACTGGAACAGGTGGAACAGGTAATTTTGGCATATTTTATATGGCCCTTATTACTGTGTAATTAATAACTGTACAGCCCAGTGAAGATGTAAATACTACTTGATCGCCAGTTATAAGCACTGCCATAAAACCAAGAAACACATTAAATCTTTTACATCCAGTTGACTTATTCCTACAAAGTGTCTGCTTTTTTGCCAATACATCCATTGATTGAGATAAAAAAATTCTCTATCAGCTCTACCCTAGAACATCAGGGTTGTACCTTTCTTGCTAGCAACTCTACTGCTCAGACTCTTACAACCTGCGGAATAAAGTCTCCCATTGCACTATGCACAGCCTCCACGCAGCCCAGCACTGAGGAGTTTATAAATCCAAGGTCATGGCTTGAGAGCTTGTCGGTGGCTTTTTAAAATCAAATCTTATGAATATACTCTGATTATGGATTTCTGATTCCTTTTAAAGCTCTAGCAACCGGGCTAAAAATATCCTTGGAATTATAAAGGTGGATTTAAAAAATCAAACTAATGTGACCAAAAACCAAGAAAAGTTAAGATGATTGTTCCTCACTGGCGATTTAAGCGGATCTGTGGGCTTGCAAGAACTAAAAATAGTTGCCCAGAGAAAAACCACTCTGAGACACATAAACCTGAAAAACAAACAGAACATGGTTTTGTACAGCGTGCTTTTTAAATTATGGTTTTAAATGACAGAATATTTGAACTTTGCTGCTCAAGAAATTCTTTGATAGAGGGAAAATTCCAGGTACCTTCTGCATTCAGAAGCACATTATATTCTAATGTCTGCTTCAGTGAAAGGTTATTTTCTCTGTGAATAAATTGTACTCATGTTTTTCTCTCCTTGTCTTGTTATAGGAAAACAATCAATGCAAACACAGAGTTAATTCAAATAAATGCAAATATATTCCAGCAGGAAAGTTACTGGACTTATTAAAATACGCGTGCAAATATTTCAGTAAAAGTATACAGAACAGGACTGCATTTCCAAAAATACCTCCAATTAACCAATAAAATGCACAGCCAACATTCAAGAGTGTTTGAAGGAGCAGTGCATAACAGAAGAACAGAGGAGCTGTGATTTCGGATCTATGGCATCTCCTCCTGACTACTTAACAGCATATGGAGTCATAAATCACCACAGTTTCCAAGAGAAACAGAGATATATCAACATGTGCATCCAATACCACAGCCTGAAACTGGGACTCGGTGGCTACTACAGTCGCCAGGTGCCACTGTAGATGTCCTGAGGTATCCAAACCATCGGCATTGACCTGGCAGAGGGCCCTGCAGGACCTTCCTCCCCACCTCTTCGTCAGCAGTATCCAAAGCCAAGCATGGTTTTATACGACGTCTTTATGGATATGGGGAGGAATTTCACACATTCAGAGGAAATCATTTGAGCTGCTGCAATTTTTGCCAGCTTGCTTGATTGTATCTATAAAATATTTATTCTTACCAATGTTGCAAGGAGCAAATTTGGAAAACATAAGTATGAAGTGAAAAACAAAGTAATAAGTACATTCTGACAACAGTATTTGTTCAAAGTTCAAAGGGGAGGCATGCCCTACTCCAGAAGTCTCTGTGAAATAACTATACAAATGTATTAGTGGATTTTAAACCCTAATGGTAGCTCACAACAGAAGATCCTTTTGGTTTCAGAAGCAGTTCACTAATACGTAACAGCACTACACATGCTTATCACTGAGAACATTTGTACTCAAGAAAGCAGTTATAAAAGTTATGGATTAGGTGGGGAAGAAGCAAAACTAGTTCTTAGACTTTGAAACACATATTTCTCCTTCCCTAGTCATCACACCATAGGTCTAATCTCGCAAAAGTTACCCTAGGAACTCCTCACCCATACAGATCTGTTATAGCAGAGTTTGTATAGAACAAATCTCCTTGGTGGTTGCCACTCCGCTGTTCTTCAATTAACTTCATATGGCACGTGTAACATTATGTGGTAACATTAAATGGTTCATTGAAGATCTCCTATCAATGGTAAATAATTGATAATGAACTCAGACTGATATTCAAACCCATTTTATGACCTAGACCACAGCTTACCAAAATGAAATAGGCACGTTCAGGAGTCTAGTATCTATGTGCTACTCTTGGAAGACTTGTCAGATTCACAAATATTTAACCATGAGGGATGCAACTAGAAAGTAAACTGGATATTTTAAAAAGCCTCAGTTGATTAGATACTTATTTATTACTAAAAATCACCCAAATTGAATGCTTAACTTAATTAAGCAATTTTGAAAATGTGATATTTATACATTACATAATTCAATAGGGATGGATTAGGAAGCCCAAGATTCATTTGCTAATTTGCAGACTGGGGAGAAGGAAAAGTAAGATAAAAAAGAAAAAAGGGGGAATGAGGGAAGTTAAAAATTAGAATAAAACCATAATAAAATGCCATAATCTACAATAATATAAAATTTGGGGGGAAATAAACTAAGTGAAATCTTTTAATAGCATTTAAATATTTTCTTATTACTGAAGCAAAAATATACATTTTTCCTATTTGTTATTTAATTCAGTTTCATTACATGTATTACACAGAAGTAGTAGTATGTTAATTTTACTACATTGCGAAAGTCAAAATTAATTTAAGGCAGAAAGTTAAAGAAAACATTTCAATACTAATAAAAAATATTCTCTTCCCCTTTTCAAAAATGCTGTAAAAATCTGCATAATCCCCCAGACCCTTTTGATAAGACTTCATTCTTGCAGGACAAATATTCTGCCAAATATTTTCCATGCAGCTCTAATTCACTCTACAACTAAATCTACAAACCTTATGACGCTAGCAATGATTAAAAAACAATCTTCTACTGAGAATCAGATTTTCCTTTGAAAAGGAGATATAACTATGTGCACTTACTTTATGCTGAAAATTATGAAAATCATCTAACACTGCCCAGTTTGTTTTTAAAAACAGTAACTGTATTGGCCACCATAATTCTAAGATGCCTTAAAACATTGTAGGGAATAAGTAGAGAACAGCAGGGCCCGTTCTCTGTTCAGTACCCATAATTCTGATTAGCAGTCACTGGGCAGAGTAGGTCTTAGCATCCTGAGAGTCTTATTCCTACATCAAAGGGAAGGAGAAAATATTTTGTATAAAATGATACCACTGAGCGTTTTTCCATGAAGTCATTACAATTTGAAATGGAGCTGTCACAGAACTATATGCTAAGAGCCTATTCATCCATAGCAGATGTTACACAATGAATGGTATTGAATGTTTGTATCATAATACATACATATATTATCCACGATTTGCATAATACCTTTTCCTTCCCAAAGGATCTGAAAATGTTTTACAAACTGATATACAAATTATCCATGCAGAAAGCTATTCATCCGTCAAGGAAACACAACTACAGCCCAAGGCAAAGCAGAACAACTATAGAAATACACACAAAATTTAGTAAATGAAGGAAGTATTTTCCAGTCAAGACCATGACGAAGATGTTAGGTTTACAGTATGTAAAGATATAGGATTTAGGAAGACTTTGCTTTTAGAATGTCAAATCTTGACTGGAACACGGTAGGATGTGTCCTGAAAGTTGGCAATTACAGCATTAACTAGAAGACGCAAAAGCTTAAGAATATAAAGTATAGTAATAAGAATGATCACTATAATCTTAAGTATATGTACTATTAAATATTAAGGATTAATAAGAATTGTATTAAAACACAGCAATGCAATATACCCAGCCTCATACTTGAGGACTGGCTTAGAAAGAAGCCTTCCAGTCCTGAAAGAATTGGAAATGGACCACATTTGGGGATCAAAAGCAAGTAAAAGTCAACAGGGTAACTGAGAAGTCAAACACCTACTAGGGGCTTGGAAAACTGCACATACTAGAGGGCTCATCCAAGAATCATTTCACATAATTTCCCTAGAAAACTTTCTAATGTGTACTTTTTGCAGTTCTGAGACTGTTTACTGTATGTCTTTGTTCACATTTCACAATACTGCTGTCACATTAAATAATAAATAAACTTCTGTTTATGCAGTTTATCCCAGAAACAGAACTATCTAGAAAAGCTAGACATTAATAATGAAATTAATACAGCACTTTAGTCAGCAATAGTCTACTCAGTTCCTATAGGCACAAGTTTATGCAACCAAGTGTTTGCAAAATAAAAAATATCACCCCAATTCAATGCTGCCATTCGGATTGCATATGGCTGAACTGTCCTCTTGGTCTTTCTTCTGATTATGGGGACCAAACATTGCATTTGGATAATATTCTGTGATTTTTCACAGCATTTTCAGCTTGGCAGTCATTTTAGCACTTTTGTTCGGTAAAGAAGGTGGCAGAGATACTTAAGAGTACTTGCAGAAGTCATGGAGTATGATCTGAGGCAAAAGAGAGCTCTTTCCCATTCAAGAAAATTATCAAGATTCTCTAATTAGAAGTAAACATTGTAAGGAAAATGCAGACAGTGAGAAAGTTAATGGAGTTGGAGACTTAAGAGGAGGCATTAAGAGGAAGTGTTGCAGAAACTTTGAGACTATTTTTAACCTTAAGAATTGGACAGAAAGCTCACAATTCCCAACTGTGTTAATAGTGTCCTCTCAGGAGACTTACCGAGGATCACATATTGGCACAGCGGTACTTTGATTCTAAATAACTATCTAAAACCCAGCCTCAGCACCATTACTCATCTGGGAGCTATGTTCAGAAACCCTCTTGAGGATTTCGACAGGCTATTGGGCAGAAGAGGCAGATAAAGAATTGCTGATGCTTCTAACCCTGGAGAATCCAGTAGGTTTGAGAAAAAAAATGCTATTAAGGAGAAGAGCTATCCTTCACATCACTCCCCTAAGCTAGGCTGATACAGTGAAAAAAATCACACAGATGAGCAAAAAAAGTGTATTATGAAAGTCTGGAACTCTCAGGCCAGCTATTTGGTTGGGAAATTGAAACAGAGTTATGGGAAATGAAGTAACGGAGCCCCCAATTAAGTATCTAAGGTAGTGATATGTAAATACCATGAAAATGAAAAACAGCTGCACGAAGCCGAAGTTTCAGCACACAGTCAACAACATAAGCAGCACTATAGCGTTAATGGAATGCATTGCGGAATTGGGATTTTGCTGTGGAAGAGTAATAAATTGTTCAAGAAGAGCAGGAAGAGGAAAAAAAGGCGGCCTTGCCATGAATAAGATGCATCCTGGTTCTGAAGTCTGCAGCTGAACAAGTCAGAAGGAATTAGTGTCTTCCTGAACAACTCTGTGTGAAGATAAAAGGGACCACGAATAAGGGTGCTAAACTGCAGGGAGTCATTCTTTCCTTATTTAACCTTGAAAATCAAGTACCAGCCTTAGTCTTCACAAATAACCTGAGATTCCTGTCTTTGTATTGAAGAGAGTAACATGCAGAAACATCCTAGGGAAGGATCATGCAGCTAAGACGATTTTTATTATACAAATGTCTGATGAAAAAGCAATACAGGCTGACAAAGATGATACATCAACTTCCTGAATACAACAGGGACAAGATTTTATTTTCCAAAAGAATGGAGAAACCATCAGAGAAATAGAAGGAACGTAAAAAAAAATGTTGGTAATCTAAAGTTGGAAAGTTATTCTGAAGAGATTATTAGGAAAAAAGAGAAAAAGTTAAAAGAAAATATAAGATTTAAGCAAAGGCAGAATTCAAAAGAAGTTAGAGAAAAGGAATAAGGCTGATGTTCCTAATACCTTTGTGTCACACAGAAAAATGAGACTAGATATGTAGTTAACTATATGCTCACTAACTATGAACACCAAAAAATGAAAATAAATAAATAAGGTAAATAGGTAATGCAACAAAACAACATTCAAATCAGCAAATTAGTCTCACTCAAAAATATTCGCATCTGTGGTTAATTTTGGTCACTGCACTACAAAAAACCAAAATGGAGAGCATCAACACAATAGCTAAGGAAGCGTGAGATCTGAGGAGCAGTTAATGAAACTGGATTTGTTTAATCTAAAGGAAACATGATTAGATTTGATTTGGTAAATCTCCCAGTATGTGAAAAAATGTTATGAGACAGTGAACACCTGTGTTTTTCAAAAGCCTGCTATGGGGAAAGACAAGCATTTTCATTACAGGAGCCACAGGAATGCTCCAGAAGCATGTTCCTAATGATAAGGAATTTCCCTCATTACTGACCAACCTTAATTGACCAGGTACTGCCAGAGGTGCAAAGGACAAGGGGGATTTGAGGACCTCCTTCAAACCCATAGTATCCATGATTGCTGGCATCTCCTTCCCTTCCCTCCCACACGCCACTCTGCATGGGAGCTGAATATGGTCCTGAATTAACTTTTTATCCGTCCTTAGATTGCTGTATAAATAAATCCAATGACACTTTGCCACATACCTGAAATTAAGCACATGCTTAAATGCTTTACTCAACAGCAATATACTTTAAGCACATACTTTAAAACTCTGCAAACTGTGTCTTTATAGCTTTCCAAAGTCATTACAATGGTGACATGGGTCTAAATTATTGCTACACGGGAATGTAATTGCCTGCTATAAGGAGACCTAGAAAAGGGAAGAGTGCAAAAGATGACTGCTAATCTTTATCTTGTATGCTCACCTTTTTCCAGAACTGATGAACTGATGAAAATGATAGTCTTCTGCATAGTCCTGTTTGTGGAGAGATGTTTTCTGAAATCAATCACCAAACAAATTTAGGTTCAATAATGTTCACCTAACAGATAGGTGACTGTAGGCCGCAGACCTCCAGTACACGTATGGGAATTTAAGAACAAGATGTGCACACCTCATCAAAGAAGCTTTATGCAATAAACTCAAGTATAACTCAAATATAACAGAAAGTGGGGGCTTTCTCAATATTTGAGGGTTTTCAACCTGGAAAAAACCAAACCTCTAAGACGGCTGCCTTAGAACTACCAAACATGACTGGTCTCATAATGACTTTTTTTAAGGGAAAATAAATCTATGACAAACCATATGCTTTTCATAATTTTTATTTCTTTTTCCTCTCTCTTTCATCCTTACTGAACATACACTTATTTTGACCCTTGGGTTTGAACACTGACAGTTATTTCGGTTTAGTCAATACGTAGTTGATCAAAAGACCTTCAACAAAGCCACTATCTGTGTTTTCTTATATGGCAGCAAGCAAAAGAAACTGCAGGATCCCAATTTACTATATTACCTATCAAGGTGCACAATCTTTTTTTTTAATTACATATTTTATGGTATGCTTAAACTGTACTTAATTACTTGCTGCAGAATGAAATCTTTACAAGGGTATTCCGTATTGCACCTTTTGACTTGACTTTATTTAAAGAATGAGTTGTCTTAGTATTTTCCTAATCTTGAAGCACAGTCTACCATGTAAAGAAAATCAAAAGATTTAAACACTATTTCTCAGAAAATGTCACCATTCACTTTCATGGAAAAAAGATAGGAAATAGAAAGGAGGACAGGAAACTCTTTATCTAAAAAACAGACCGTCAGAAAATTATTAGTAATTCTTACTGTTCATACAGTCACTGTTAAAAGTGGCATTATCAGTGACGTGTCATCTAGAAGAAGAATTGCAAAGCCACAAAGAGGACAAAGTAATTTGCAAAAGTACAGTAGGCCATCACAATGATGCCAAGATAGCTTTAAGTGATAGAACTTCTATGTATGTTCATGTATTAACCACTCTAGAATGGCACTTAAGCATTAGGGTCAGGTCATAATTTGACATCTTCTTAAATGCATTCATGACATTTAGCGATCAAAAATAAGTGTTTGATAACACATCCAAAATGTGACTTCTTTCCCACTGAGGACTTGTCCTTGTTTGTCATTTCTTGCCCTTTAATTAAAAAAATACCCACAGCTCTAACTGAAGAAAACTAAAGTAACTATCCCCTGCTTCATTAAAAAATAACAGCTTGAATGCACATTTTGGAGGTGACTAATGAGACAGTTTCATTAGGGTTTACACTATCTTTTCCAGTAGACATAGTCAATGTTCTGCAACATTTACCCCTTCACAAGAGAAAGAAAATGGTGAATACTTGGACATCCAGGAATAATATCTGGTTTTTTAATAAAGCTTTTTCCAGACTTGTGCATTTCTTCAGAGTAACTTGGTTAGCTCCAGCCTTGAAGCAACAAGTAAATATTCAGGCAGTGACACCCGAAGATAATCTCTGAATCCCACCAGCAATGGGTATTTTGCTGCATCATTGCTATTCCTAGTCTGCAAATACAGAATTAGGTACCTCATTTCAACAGAAATTGTAAGGTGATGAATGTTAATTGACTGCACCTATTCAGATTAAAGAGGCTTCTGGCTCTCCACAGGTTTGGTTAAACAAGCCCATAATTCAACGTACATGACTGCAGCATCAATTTATAGTGCTTTATCTGAAACCAGATACATGAAGTACATGGCAAATAGGGAATATGTGGATTATTTAAAGCAGAAAATAAGAAATTGGTCTCAGCCTTCAAGTGAAACTCAGCAGTCAGTAAGTATGGGAGATAGGTCTGGCTTCGTGTTCTCTTGCAGCATTGGCACCTCTGGGGCACTGATAGCATTTCACAGCCTTACAAAACTACTACCTGTTACGCTTACAAAACTACTGCATACCAACGACTTCTTTGCATCTAATCTTTGACTTTGCTATCTAAAGATAGAGTAAGTGTGAAGCTGTTTTGTCTTCTTAATCTTAACATAAGACAATCCATCTTTCATAACAAGAGGAGAAAAAAAGAGAGAAAAAGACATTCTGAATTTCCATCTTTTCTTCCCATTAGTGCTCCTGAAAGAGCACTAACATTTCAAATGCTTCTTAAGAGCTTGTCAATAATCAAATTAGCAATAATCAAATTAGAAAAGGATGCTGCACATTTCAGGAGCAACTGTTCAAGCTTTGTTCTGTGCTAACACAACAAGTTGTCTGCTGTGTTTGCCTCTGTGGCAGCAGAAGGTAGCCCGCTTTTGCTGAAACTCAATTATTTCTCACTTCCAGAGAATAAAGAAAACAAGTGATGTTAACTCTTCAATCTATACTTTTAGTGAATATTCCAGTGAATGAATATTTCTATTCATTCTGTAGTAGTATATATGTCAAAAATTGAGCCTACTTTCCTTTTCTACTATATTTTTTGCAATAAATTGTAACAAATTTGCTCTCCCAAATTGCAACTGTAATATTGGAAATAAAGTTCACCATAAGAAAACTCTCAGTGTATTTCAGTGAGTACCAATAACATCCTGTAACAGCAATGGCCATCACTCTGTGACTGATCACTTAAACAAGGTAAAACTACGCAGACTATGGGATAAAAACTTCAAGTCTTCATGTGCAGGAAAAAAAAACCTCTAAAATTGTTGAGTCTTAAAAGGTCATAAATTTTGTGTCTATTCATTGACCACCATAGTTTTAAATACCAAATAGCTTTGGATATTAGACACACATATTCTCAAAAGAGAAATCAGAAAACAGTCACCTGGGCATTTACGGCTGTGCATGAACCTGTGTTCCACAGAACAGTAAACAATTTCATTGCATTTTTAGAAAACCTGAAGATATTTTAGAACCAGCAGTGGGTGCAGAAGCTGTTCTGAAAGCAAGTTTTTCTCAATTCAATGCTTGCTGTCTTACTAGAGAAACCCCCTCCTCTGAAGGAAAATACGGTCCTTGTTAGTGATAGTAAACAAGACTTAAAAAAATTTATCATGTTGCAATAACTTTCCCATTTTGCCATTTTTTAGTTAACTCAGTTATCTGCTTCATTTTCTGTCATTAACGTTAATATTCTAGTGCACGACACCTCGCACTGAGCCTTAAACACCGAATAAAATGGCACACAGCTCTGAAGCAGCACTCCATAACCTGCTCCCTGCTCATACTTTACCTTTGGTAGCACAGCCTACATTTTCTAAAGTTTTCTGGTCCTGGTTTTTGACTTTACCAGTTAATTTGACCAATAATTAGTCCCTAAAGTCATAGCAGCAGAGGAACTGATCCCTCCAAGACTGGGTATGACCAAATCGAATGCTTACATCTCTAAAGACCCTGAAATTTTGCAAAGCATCAGCAGAGGTAACATGTAGAAACAAAGAAGCAGTGAGTCAATATGAGTCACTCATTACAACAGAACTCTGCAATGCCATTAAATCCTAAAAAAAGAATTACAGCGCAAAAATACTTAATTTGAAAGCAATTCTAACTTCCTAGAGAAAACTGAATAAATGGGCATTTGACAATAAGATGAAATGAGTACTATGTACCACAACCTTTAAATAAACATGCCAAATAATCACAAGGTTCTAGTGTTATTGTATGAAGAACTGCCTTTAGGGATGTATATGGTAAGCAATATTTTTTCCTTGATTTTAATAGAAACTACACTCTCTGTGGACATCATTATGGACAAAGATGTGTCACACATCTGGCCTCAAAACAGTGTGGGTTTTAACCTTCCTTTCAGTTCTGGAAAAAAGGTTAATATTCTCACATTTTCATGCCAAGTCTCAATAGACTGCAGTAAAAAGGAGAAAACAGAAACTGAAAACTAGAACACTGGATAAAACAATGTATCTGACGAGCTATTATTTCATTTCAAAATACTGACAATAGTGGACTTCTGGATCAATGAAGCTATTGCAGGAAATCAGCTCTGTTGACAAAAAAAGCTAACAGAGCTTGTCTACAGCCAAAATAAAATAATTCTGCATTTATTCATAGTGACTCTTGACTTAGTTACTGAATGCTCAAATCATGGGAGAAGAAATAAAAAGTTGCATTTGGTTTTCTTGCTCTACACCCTGAAGATATGGCATATCACACTGGATATATATGATGTCCATCATATAGACATGCAAGTAGATTTTCCTTGGTGTGCAAGGAAATACTGTTTCATATGGCCAAACAGATACATTCCAAAGCTGTATAGCAATAGAACTACTGGAATAATTTTTGAGCATTTTTTTAGACTAAGGGAGGAAAAACAAATCACATCACCATATTTCTTCAGACACACTCAAAACTATTTATTGCATCTATACTATATAATTTTCTCAGTGAAATGCCTTGTTCCTATCCAAGACTGATGACAGATGGTAAACTTCCTACCCCGCAGAAGAAATCCCAGCTAATCGTACCAAAATTGAGCAGAATGCCTTAAACATTGCAGATGTGTGAATGATGCCACCAGTGAAAGAGCCTGCACTAAGGACTATGCGCTTTTGTACACGAACATGAAGTGACCTTTGCTTTCTTTTACTCCATGTAAGCTCCTCCAGACTCATGGCACTGGCTACTATTATATGTAGGGTCCATTTAATAAAGATAAAAAGACAGCAACAATTTTTCCCCAAATTATCACTATGTAAGTTGGTCATAAACAGACTGCAGTATAATTTAATGTATTTATGAAAGTTACAGGAAATGGCTAATTTTGTGCGTAATGTTTTTAGGTTTGTTTGATTAAATAATGTTCAGTATTTATCTCCAGATGGATTAGGTAAGTGTATAAATAAACCACAGTAATTTATGTCATCCCAATGTGAAATAAAGAAGACATTAGAAATAATTTAATAAGAGGTTAAACAGAACATCCCCGTGAACCCAGCACCACAAATAAAACTGCTTTCACATTATATTTACATCAGATACAGTTCTGATGTCATTTGGTGAAGAAAAGACTGAAAAAGAAGCCTGAAACACTTTATTCACAAAGTCATTTTAAAGTAGCCATTAACATAAAATATTTATTCCCCTTTCAAGTGTAATCATCTCTGTCAGCTGATTAAGATTTCTCAGTTCAGAATAGGATGGTTTATGCAAGGTGATGCTATCAAAATGCACAATTTCCTCACAAGTTTCACTTTTTAAGGAAAACTGTTAGAGCAACACTGAGCATAACAAATTTAAACCAGCCAAAACCCTAGTTTTCCAAAACTACTTGTGGCATCAGAACAGATGTCATGGCCTCAAAACCATGCAGATAGCCTTTAGAAACCAAATCCTGACTCGTGCCTGTTTTTTTCCTGTTATCTCTCTTCTTTTTTCTCTCTCATATGATACAGCACAAGCCCTCAATCTAACACAACTTCCCTTGGAAAGGAGGATTTCAAAACCAAGGTTTGAGTACTTGTAACATGAAAAATCAAGTCCAATGTTTTAAGAAACAGGATAACATGAGGTAACACAGATGGGCATAAAGCTCACCATCTTCCGTGTTGATAGTCTTTCAGTCATATTTGCTGTAATGGGTTTTAAAATTCATTTAAAAAGTGGCCAAAAGCTCTTTTAGTTTTTGAACTAAGTTTACCACACTTCTTTTTCATAGAACCTTGTTGATCCTCACTAATTTTTTGTTAGACAAATGAGAAAAAGTACTAAATTGAGTGGTAGCATTCTCTCTTTAAAACAAATTAGAAGAATGACAAAATGCAATCTTACTATGAAGTTTTAAAGTAAGAAATGTAACTGGATTCTGTAAAAGTAAAAACAAAAGAGAAGCAGCTAAGAAGTAAAAATAAAAAACACTATCATTAGCAATTTTTTTGCTTAACTGGAATAAATAATTATTTTTTTTAAAAAGACAATTTTCTCTAAAATTATTGAAATGGACATATTCCTATTAAATGATTCAGTTTCAATGAAGCTGCATTTTCTGATTAAAAACGGTCATTTGGAAACATTTCAGTCAATCATCCCTAGTTCAAAAAAGTAGCTTCTACTTCACTATCTTCTAAATGTTTCATCCACTTATTGAGTTAAAGCACTATTTTATTGAGCAAAGTTTATCCTGGGAATATTCCAAAGCAACAAAATGGGGAATTAATTTATCATGCCTATTATAATGACAAAGTGTTGGCATTCATGCCAATATAACCTATATATTTCTAATTCTAGCAGCTTAGCAATAGCTAACAGATATTGAAAATATGCCATTGATCAGTCCTGGACATCTTCCTTTAGTATCTACTTTTTATTCTCTGATTTAAAATAAAATGCGTTAAAGCATTACATTTGCCAAAAGCAACTGCCTGCTTAAATTATTTCTCAAAGTTATTTAATATTTCTTATTATTAGGAACTCATTAAGGAAACTATTCAACAAAGTTTAAAACTTCTTTAATGTTTAATTGCATCTTTGATCATTAATTACATCTGCAGATAGACATAACTTTTTAAATCTTAATTTTCTCATTTAAGTTTGAAATAGAGTTCTTTGCCCTATAAATTTTAGTGCAAAGACAAGGCCCATGTATTGATGAACCTTTTAAAAGAAACCTACAGCTCCATCAGAATAAAATTCTATTTATCTACCGTATCATAATGCGAGAATGAAAAAGTCAACTTTGCAGCTCAAATCCTGAGTTCCATGGAAACAGTCTTTAAGCTTTATTATTTATATATTTTATAATATAAGCTAAGACATGAAGGCTTTTTATTTATAAATATCTGCTACAAAAGTAAGGTCCCTGAACTTGTCAGTAAAATGAGATAAATTCTTTTTTTCTATGTCCACTACAGAAAACAAAGAGTAAGGAGTCGAAAGAAAACACCTACACAGTGAAGGGTTTCTCTGAGTCAGTGGGGCCTGGTGCAAGGCCTTTCCCACTCAGGTCCTGTGAAATGAGCGCTCCTTTCCAACTTTGGCGTACCCCAAGATTTATATGGCGCATTATCTAATGGTAAAACACTGGCATTCTACGTCTCCTACATTGAAACAAACACATCTCTTCTGGCTTAAATTATCTCTGCTATGCCTTCACAGACACCCTGCGACTGAAGAAAAATGATCCTGACGTTATTAGGTCTCAGCAGGGTGAAAAACTGACTGATCTGACTGAGTGGCAGAACAAGCTCATGAACTCTCTGTTTATGAATATATAACTCATTCTGCAATGGATTGTTTAAGCTTCAGTGTGGGGATATTTCTAAGGTAACAAACAGTATTTTGTTCAATTCAGTAACAGGAGGAACAAATAAGAATTACTTTTTTTTTCTTATTTGCAAATAACATTTCCCATAGACTTTTTTTTTTACCAGCATCACTCGTAAGAAATTCTCTTGCTTCACTTTCTTTTCCTCCCTTACTTCTATCTTTTCCAACATACATAATTTGAATTGTCCTATCTGCTACTTGATTATTTTATGTTCCTTTATTTCCAGAACTGCATTATTTCCTAGTAGGGTTTGTTTAGGAAGCCGAGGCTTAAAAATAACAGATATGAAAATATTAGAAGTCACATGATGTGGGTGAAATTATACAAAAGACTCAGATGAAGGCCTGGATGTGCTTGCACTGGTTGGCAAGAAGCTGCGGTTTGAGGCTAGCAGAATGAAGAGTGGTACGCGGAGCTGAAGGTGGAATATTTTCAGTATTCCTATTACAATTAGGCTGATAAGATAGCTAGAAGACTAAATATTCCTCTGGCTGTTGCTTCATTTTTAATTAGTGAAGTTGCATAGCCAACTCCAAGGGACTCCAATTCCTTTTTATTTATAAATACAAAAATCTTTTCCTCATTTTTACCAAAGCAGCTTCTTGGAGTAAGTCAAACATAGAGGTAATACTTCATTTTTGACATGAATTAGTCTGAAGACAGACACTTTTTTTAGATAACTTTAAAAAATTGTTCAGGGTTAGATAAAAATAAGATAAACATAACACACTCTTTTTGATGGGCTCCTTCAAGATCATTTCTGTGACAAAGTTTTTATTCCTTATTCTCTGTGCAAAAGGCTTCATGGCTGACATGGAAAATGAAGGAGACCATGGACATCTCAGTCACAATGTTTTTCCACCTGCTAAGAGTACCTTGAAGAATTTTTTCTACTACTTATCAAAATTTTTTTAGGCAATTTTATATATTTTGGCAAGTCTGCTACTTCCAGATTACTTTGTTTTGTAACTTCAGAGCTCAGACAGCTTAAGCATACTGCGTTTTAAAGAAAATAGTAAATGGATCATTGAGAAACACACAAATCTTTGTCGATCTGTTTTTAATTGCTAAATCCCTATCACTCTTCAAGATCTCCTTGCTCTGGAGCCAAAGCTCATCATGGCCCTTCCTTCACTCGCTCTCACCACAGACTTGAGGACTTCACAGCACCGGGGCTGTGATTTAAGCACCCAGTGCTCCTCCTGTGCTCTGATTTCACTGCTTTTTGTTATTTTTTCCTTAACCTCACTGTTCAAATGAGGAAGACTGTTTATCAACAGCTTCCAAAGTGCTGATTTACCTGTCTCTGACAGACCACCTTACGCCACTCGTATCATTTATCTGCAGGCATTAAACCATGTAGTTTCCAGCTGGTGCAGCAGTGCTTTGTCCTGGAGAAATAAACAATCTGTTTTCAAACCCAGCAATGACTGGGACCTGCCCTGACTAACAAACAGCATTTCCTTCGAGGTGGCTTCTGACAGTTAAACAGTGCTAATTTCTGAAGATCTTTCTTGCTTCATTAAGGATTATTAAGAGATTAACATTTAATCCATTCTAGTACATAAATTATGAGGGTACGGATAAAATATTGAATCTCATTCCTCTGGGTACAATTCTCTTTCAGTACTTGGGGATAATAAATTCCTGGTAAAAGGAGTAGGTTAATGGTGCACCTGTTTGCTTATTTGTTTGTCTTTAAAGATAAAAATAATCAGACTCAACCAAGTCTGGAGTCTATAAACAGATTAAATCTTCTCAAAGGTTCCTGGTCTTTCTCACACTGCAATGTTTATGGTGATTTTGAATCTTCAGAAGATCTTTCTGCTTTTACTTGGGAACATATCCTACAACTAATATAACTAATAGTTGACTTTTTAAAGCCATCTTTCCCTGTCTTTGAGTTTTAACATGATGTGTTAGGCGCTGGAAAATACTGTGTTCAGTACATTTTGCTCTTTGCTTTTTGAAAGTAAAAGGAAATACTGAAGTAACGCTTATGCCCTGGATTCTTCCTGCTTTTCAAAATGCAATTTTAGGGGAAGAATAATGAGTTGCATTCTTTCCGATGGTCTTATTCAGCCTTTTGGCACACAGAAATAATACTTTAAAGAGATGAGATGATGGTAATGACTTAGTTTGCTGAGGAATCTTAATGTTATTTTAAAACATGGCTCCTGTGTTTGTAAATACACTCTGATCACGATTCTGTCCTCACATCCAGCACTTATGTAGTTATGCTCTGCTTTAATACTCCTTTCCAGAATTACTACCCATTTTCTTTCAGCTTTCCTGTCTATTCTCCTTATTTTAAATAACCCACAGTACTAGATTAATCTAACCCCAAATGAGAAGATTTAAAACTCAAAAAAACCCCAACCTATACTTCATATGTGATTTTGTTATCCAATACCTATTTAAAATGAATTTCTCTCAGCCTCATTATACTAACCACATTATTTGGTTATAATCTGGAATTGCCTTTTCAGAGGTCCCATATACAGGTAACACATTGCATATCTTTGCAGTAATGGAGTTTTTTCAGATATATTTATATATACACATCTTCCATGTAGTATAATGTTTGCCAGCCCTATTATTTTATACTGACATGTGTATTTGGAAATTCTCTTAGTTATGCACCTGCTTTGTAAAATAGCACTCTGTTGGGCACCCACAGAAGTTTCATAATGTACTGGGATACTACAGAGAGGAGGACTTTTAATATTTTTTTAAGCAAAGATAAAGATATATCTCATAGGGACTCTATAGCTTTAGTGTTTGCACAGTTGTGCAGCCAAAGAGTCTTACATGTAGAAACAGGTTCGTCCTGTCAGAAAGAATCGTTAATCCCAGAGTGAGTACATTCACATTTCTTGTTCTGGACGGTTTCTTTTGCATTTTTATTATAATAATTCTCTTTC
>NW_010163596.1:20929-43598 GCF_000695765.1 Mesitornis unicolor
AGGTCCTGGCCACCAGTAAATATGATGTTCAGTTTCTCACTGGAGATGGGTTTTAACCACAAACTCTCATTGGCTCATGTGCTCAACTCCTGAAAACTGGTAACCCATGTGAAACTCAAAGTCAAATGTAGACATGTAGCGAGTGGGGAATTGCGATCAGCTAATAGCAAAGCGCTTTGGACACAAAACAGTTCAATACAATGTTCTCTTACTTAGCCCACAGCATTCAGATTTAGGAAGATTTTTAGTATCCTTAAAAAGTTTTAACACTTTTTTTTTATCCACAACTCAGTAGAAGAGAGAGAGATATCAGCAGAAACCTAAGACAGAGGGAGGGAAAGCTTCATTTCAAATTTAGAAGCAGTGAAGCTCTTCCTGCTCTTCTCCTTTACTGAAAACCCCTAATATCACCTTCCCAATCTCCTGTCATCTGCCAGAAAGCGCACTTATCTCTCAGCTTCCCAAGCTCTAACAGTTGCACACAAATGTACTGAAAAATGACAAAAAAATTATTTATGCATCAAACCTAATGCCAAATTTATTTTTTCAATGCAATTTACATTCTGAGTATGCCAATCAGGTACCTGTTTCCATTATCTGATATAAAGAACATTGAACAATGAAAATGCTCCGTTACTCAATTTCGGCCAGAAATACAAGGAGGCACTTCAAAGACAGAGTCACAGGAATACTGAGCTGAACATCTTCACACAAACATGCCATTTGAGCTGCTGTATTTCAGTGGAGAAGGAGCATTATCCCTCTTCAACTATTAGACAAGGTGTAGGAGAAGGAACGAGACCTTTCAATGAGAACAGTCTTGGTGAGTCACCGTTATCACAAGAGGTAGAGTAAATCCTACTCCTTTCCAAAGACTTCAGAAAGGCATTTGGGTGTTCTGGGTCCATTTATCTGCTTGTAGGATCTAAGGACAGATGAGAAGTGGTGGGGAAAGAAAAATCTATGAACTTTAAGGGCATTTTCCTACCACCCACTCCTGTACAGCTCACAATACTTGCAGCATTCTGTACTACATGCTCTTCCTATTTATTTTGCCAGTGCCAGCTAATAAACTTCAGTCATCTTCTTAGCTGACCAAGACAGAAAACAGTAAAAGCCTACACAGGCGCTGACAGATTCTGACTGAATAGGTGGAAAAATGGTAATGATTTAACAGAGTTGAATTTAAGTTTCTAGCAAACCTCAGGTGAAATGTTTGGAACATTTTCTGAAGGCCTTTTTCTCCTCCACCCGCAGCCCAATCAGCTGTGCTCAACAGATAATAAATCCCTCATCAGTCTGCTCCAGCCCCTGTAGCACTGCAGCGGTTTTGCATATCCACACATAACTCCCTCATGCAAGACTAGACAGGAAAATAATTTGTTAGTCTCACACTTTTCTAGGTCTGTTAATTACTTGATTCCTCTCCTGGTTTGCTCTCCCCAGCTGAGAACTGCATCTTCCTCAAATAACTTATCTGGCATTTTTTAGGCTATTAAGTGACCAAATCAGGTTGAAGAAATGCAAATCAGTTACCAGAAAATAAACAATGAAACTCCATCTAGTTGAAAGAGATTTTTTTCTTGAATTGATTTGCTCAGAGTTCTTATGCTTGTTACTAACATAGGCTGTAATTCAACTATAGACAGCTGCTGAAGTTTTTCTTTGAAACCTTCTGAAGCTCTTTTTAGCTCAAAGAGACCAACATCCTTTATATTTTAGACACATATATTAGGTATCCTAAATCCTCTCACAGGAAGAAGGAGTTTGCCACAAAAAACAGTGGTTGGTGCAAAGGCCAAGGCAAACGAATAATACCAACTCATGAGCAGATCATAATAGCAACTTTCTTAACAACAAAAAAAAAATGCAAAGAAATTCTCTCATACATAAGTACTATATAAGAATAATAATACGTTTCAAGAGAAAGATTGCTTTAAATCATGAACTGTTGAAGTTAAAGGTAAACTGCCGAAAGGGTTGTACTTAGTTAAGATATGTAATTATAGCTCCATTTTAGCTGTCCTCTGTGACACAGATTACAGCAAGGTGTTAGCAAAGAAGGACTACTATCTTATAATGATACACAAGCAGCATTGCCATTGTAGAATGCTTCCTGAACAAAACAGTGCTAATTAAATGTTAAATTTCTGGATTTGGCACTTGGAGGCTTTGACAGGATTGGAATGAATGGTAGCCCACTGGGAAGCAGGAAAATAATAGCTATCGTAATGCTGCTAAGTGCACTGCAGACTGCTGATTCAAGGACATATGCAGGAGTCAGGTGAATTTAAAACCACTATATTCACATCTGTACGCAGCAGGGATCATGCAAGTCAATGGCATAGGGAATATGTCTGTGAATAAAATATAATACAAGGCTGTTTCTTAAAGAAAGGGAACTGTCTGTGCTGTGGTCTGACATACCTGGTGATTGGGCACAGCCTATGTTCTGTGCTAGTTAATACATCTGTATTTCTTTCAGCTACTTGGCTCTTGCTCAGTATGACTACTGTGCAGATTGGGGATGTTTAAAGTATACTGCCCGGGTGAAGCGTAGCTGGAACTGCAAGATCCTTGGATTTACAAAACATTGTCTCAAGCAGCAGCTCCACTCCTGGAAGCGGGCTGGCACAGTATGCCAGGACAGGCCCCAGCCCAAACTCACACACAGATTTCCAATGCTGCATAAATTCCCTGAAGCCACACTGTCCTGTATTAGAATCATAGAATTACACAATGGTTGGGGTTGGAAGGGACGTTAAAGCTCATCCAGTCCAACCCCTGCCATGGGCAAGGACACCTCCCACCAGACCACGCTGCTCGAAGCCCTGTCCAACCTGACCTTGAACACTTCCAGGGAGGGGGCATCCACAGCTTCCCTCGGCAACCTGTGCCAGCATCTCACCACCCTCACCGTAAAAAAATTCTTCCTAATTTTTCATCTAAATCTTCCAGTTTAAAACCATTCCCCCTTATCCTATCACTACCTGCCCTTGTAAAAAGTCCCTCCCCAGCTTTCCTGTAGGCCCTGTTCAAGAACTGGAAGGTCACAATAAGGTCCCCCTAGACCCTTCTCTTCTTCAGGCTGAACAACCCCAACTCTCTCAGTCTGTCCCCATAGGGAAAGTGCTCCAGTCCCTGATCATCTTCATGGCCCTCCTATGGACCTGCTCCAACAGCTCCATGCCCTTCTTGCATTGGGGGCCCCCAGAGCTGAAAACAGAAGCAATGGCTGCTTCAGGTGTTTTTTTCTATTGAGTACAAGGCCATGCATTTAGTGACTAGCAAGAATTTCAGTTAAACTGAGCATGCTAAAGTTAGAAACTGCATAGGAGGCAAGGGATCAAGCACTTGTCAGCTGTGGAGGAAGGAGGGAAAAGAAAAAAAAAAGTAATTTCTTGTGTAGGCAGAGAGATATTTCCAAGCAGATATGGCAAGCACTAACCAGAATTGTACAAGGTGCTAGTCCTTGTATTGAATGCTTTAAACAATTCTGTTTATCTGTGTTAAAATATAAAGAACAATTACAACCTGAAGGAAGCAGAGAGGCTTCATAATCACGGAAAAGCCTTCAATCCTAAGTGAGAAGGCTAAAACATCCTGGCTTGTTCAGCCTAACTAAACAAGGGCTGGGAAGAAGTAGGATTGCTCTAAGAAAACACTTCAGGGACACATCAGGAAGGGAAAAGACATTTTTTAAGCTAAAGGATAATACTGGCACAAGAACAAATGGGTATAAATCATCTTGAATATATTTATGCAGGAGGATGATTTCGATGAGAAAAGAGATGTCCTAGAACAGGATCCCAGGGGGAGCAGCTGGGTGAAAAAAAGAGAAGAGTTTGTAAATGGGATTTATTTAATTCATTAAAATGACAGGAGACGACTGCTTTTGATGACCCAGGAGCTCTGGGAATCCTGCCTCTGCTGTACACTGGAACT
This sequence comes from Mesitornis unicolor, assembly GCF_000695765.1. Lineage (NCBI taxonomy): Eukaryota > Metazoa > Chordata > Aves > Mesitornithiformes > Mesitornithidae > Mesitornis > Mesitornis unicolor. Next base: position 24,875 of record NW_010163596.1, read on the forward strand.
GTATTTGAAATCAGGACTTAAATTTAAGCAAGATCTATTCCGTCTTAAGAAACTTCATGTCTGATTCTCTTGCAGCCCATGCTATCTAGCCATGTCAATTTTCATGTAAAAAGAATGAAACACTATATATTTAATACAGCTGAAAAATACTATTGCTAGCTGCCCTGAAACACCTTGTCTTGTTGAATCTCACAAAATGAAAGACATCAATGTTAGGTCTTTTTAGTTTTAAGTATTAAGGATAAGGATTTTTCTGGTGTTCTAAGCATTGATTAAGGACAAGAGTGTAGTCTAGCTCTTTTTCATTTTCATTGAAAAATGCTAAAGCACAGCACTGAATCTCATGTTTCCTTACGCTGACTGAAGAGCAGGCAACGTCTACAAAAAGTGAATAATATTTGCATAGCCATTGAACATCTAATACCATGCAGTAAGACATGTAATGTCAAATTTGCATGAGATATTATCTTTTATAAACAGCTAATATCTCTTTCATTATCCCCTTTATGAGTCTGTTGTTGAGGGGTTTTTTAAGAGCCTCATAATTTTCATTTCATAGGTTATAAAAATAACAAGTTGATTTGGATATTAGCTTAAAATGTTAATCACATTTCAGATTGCATATGATATGAATCAGCGCTGTCAGCATTTATACACACTACAACAAGGTGTCTCCCACTTTAAAGAATTCATATCAACTTTGCATAGCATGAAAAAGTTTTATCTGAAATTAAAAGTTAGGATGTGTAGATGCTATTAAGTTTACTTAATCCATAGAGACTGTGTCTGCAGGGCAACTTTTGGACACCTACCCATAGTCAGGAGGACTAGCAGGTGTCTAACCCTGCATCGCCTTTACTTATATACTGCAAAGCCCCATTAAAAACCACTATGAAAAGATTTAACATTTAATGAGAGCTTCTGGTATTTTCTATTTGCTACTCACATTTCTATCAGACACAACGATTTGTCTGTGATAAATGCTAATTAACATTATCCTCTGGCTTAGTTTTTCATGTACAGCAATGAGCAGTCATATTATTACTTGAATTCTCAGGCTCGTGTTCATTGGAGTTTTCTCTCATCTGCTACTGCGAGCAGAAACTGGCAGTTTTCACTTCATACGGTTTTGCAGATTCACAGCGAACTGCCCGTTTTTTTTCTCTGTTGGAAAACAGCAAGATACTCACTCCCATTCATGAAGCGTGAGTGAACAGAGAGGGCTCTATTCTGTCCACCCTCACCAGGTTCAGGCTGGTGTAACTTGGCACTAGTACAGTAACTTCTAACTTACCCTTTTGTACTGCAAGGAGGGTACCAAGTTCTGGGGTTTTTCTCAGCTGAAGCTGGATGAAGTACACACAAAACAGCTTGCAATATAATGAATGGTTTCAGCAGTCAGCCTTCATTATTGCCTGGAAGACTAAATGAGCCCACTACAGTTGTTTACTGTATTTCAGATATTTCCTATAGTAAGTATGGAGGTTTAGTCAGTATATGCACTGATTGCACCTTGTTTATTTATATATGGGTATCTAAGAAGCTGCTAAAAGCATGCATTAAACGTATGCACATTTACAGTAATAGGCCACAATAAAAGATGGATTGTGTATTACTATGTATTACTATTAATTTTGAATTGATTTAAAGCTAAAACAATGCTTTCTTTGTAAGAATAGCACTCCTGCTCTCACACTAGTTACACACTGATGTAATTAAAATGATTGTGGTACAGTCTTCCCTAGAATAACTATGAGACACCAGATTCAATTCTGATGCAGGAAAAAAACACGCAAAATTCAAAAGGTTAAATTATTTTAGGCTTTCCAGCTGAATCTCCAACCTCACAGGTTCAACAAGGCGAGTTTGCTATTTTAGGAGTGATCTGTCAGCTTTGGGGTGTTTGGAAATGTGACTGCTCACGTGTGAATTGACTCAGCACCGAGTTTACCCCAGTCTATGACACCTCAAACACTTCAGACATAGCACTTGTACAGTCCAGCTGCCCAGTGCCAGCAGAACAAGCTCTGTACTTCCCAGGCACAGGAAGAGCTTATGGCAGTTTGCACAGAAGCATGTGCATCATTTTATGCCTCAGTTTTACCAATCGTAAAAGATTCTTTTAGTGCAAACTCCTCTTTAGTGCTGATGCTTTATTTGTGCTTTATCTCTGAAACAACTATGAATCTTTCTTCTTGATTGAGCCATATAAATATCCATTCATGCATTACTTCAATAGACGGTTATTTCTTATAACTATTAGAAATTAGGAATTCAGTAAATTAGTTTTATCCCTTCATTTTCTAACTCCAGTCAAACAGTTGAAAAGGAGAGACTGGTGCTGCTCTCTGGAGCTGAGGCAGGAATTCTGCCCCTGGTTTCTATTTCAGTCATTTAACCTGACGGTTGCTGCCTGAGGTGCACAGATCATTCAGGTATCACATCATCATAACAGAGACCAAAATGCATTTTATGAAGCTAGGAAGCCCTGAAGGATTGCACGGGGGTTAAATGACTGCCTTTGTTCAGCTTGATGCTTTGATCTGCTGGGGATCTTCCCGTGGGCTCTGGCAGCCGGTGATGCACATGTCTCCTGCAGTGGCCTACCTACTGACTGGGAGAAAGCACCGACATTTCATCCAGTATAACTTTGAAGGATAGACAGAAACTGAATACTAATAATAGCTGAAGTGGAGAAGAAATAACTCCACATCCCCATCAGCTGAGCCCTTCTAATTGCTGTCCCCAAATTTGAGAGGTAGAGCAGAGCCAAGAGCAGCTGCAACTGCTGCACCAAGAGGAATTCTTCCCTGCAGAAGTGTTTGTTTCTCCCCTTCCCAGAGCAAGTTATGGTATGGTTCACTAGACAAGGAGGATAAAAAAATAATAAATTGGAATTTGGCAGTCAGCATAGGTATTACCTGTACAAAGAGGCCTGCTGGAGTTGAAGACAGCTTAAAAAAAGACTCCACTGAAGCTGGAAGTAAAGGACAGATGATTTTGGCAACTGATGCATCGGGAGGAGTGGCACCTTTTCACCACCTCCCTCCCCTACACATTCCCCAGTGAGCCCCTGCCGAGCACTTGCATATGAGGTGTTGGACACATCCTTGGGATGAAAACGGGATACACCAGAGAAGTAAGTAGGTGTACAACAGCAGCCAAAGGCAGAATAATCAGGAAGAGACGGTTGACTCAGGCTGCACAATTTACTGCTAAATAGTATTTCAAGGTAATCTGATAAACCTGCCGCACATTCCTACTTTCTCTGCTCACATGAAAATTGGCATGAACCACAGACTGATTGTGTGAGGCTGGAGAGCACAGCATCAGCTTTGCTTGTGGCCTTCTTCAGAGGACAGAGAAGTTGGATCCCTCTGTAGAGGGCACAGATGGTTTCCCACAGGTTAATGAGCACCAGCTGCCATGTCAAGAGTGGCTCTTGAGGGAGACCAGTGGGACCTGCCTGGGCAGAGCCTACAGAGCTGGCCCAGAGGATGTGTCATGCTATTGCTGAGGTGGTATCAGGAGATGGAGGTAAAAGTCCTCAGCTTTACCTTCTTCCTCGCTTCCTCAGAGTTTTGCAGCAAAAGGTGCATGGTTCAGGTCCACACTTGCTAGAAACTTAAAAACTACAAATAATAATGCTTATTTTATACAGTCATGGTGGATTTTAACTTCTACTGGAACCATGTAATTGAATGCTAATTTTGAGAGCTATCTCCCTACAGTGCAAATGGGATAATCAACAAGAAATTATATCAAAACAGACCTGAAGTACACAAACAGGCAGGAACAGTTTGTATGTTCCAAAGCTTTGGCAAATCTACTTTTTTTCTGAGTAAGTGATAGATCTGCATATATTTCAGGAAAAATGAGGAAAGGAAGTAAACATCAATATTTATTTTGACTCTCTAAGTATTCCTGGTTATTACCGTTACTATTATTGCTATGAATCACAGCCTTCAAATCTTATTTATGTGAACTTACATTTATAAATCTGCTTTACCTATGATAAATTAAACCTTGAAGGCACCAATAAGGTAGGGTTATACAGAAAGGAGCCAATGAACTGCTGGAGTCTGTGCAGAGCAAGCATGACTTTTAATCACGGGCAGTAAATGTGAATGTTAAAAAAAAGCCTGCAAATGCCAATTAGAAATGATCAGTTGAGTCCTTCACAGACACATACACACGTGTAACCTCAGCTGCACGCACTTCAGTGTGATTCCTCACATCTCAGCATCTTGAATATGGGTTAGACTCAAGGTGTAGCACTTTCAGCAGTTCTGCCTTGAAAATACAAACCTCATCTCAGTGAATGTGATCTGACCTGTGTCCTACAGAAGCTCTTACTGAAACCCCTCATTGAACCTGATAATCTCCAGATTAAGCTAAAGCCTTATTCATGCTTACATCACAGCAGCACATTTTCAGGCTTTTTTTTCTTTTATATAGCAGATTTTTTTTTTTTTACTATCTTCAGTACAAGCAAGGTTGGCCCAAATGCCTATAACAACACAAAGTGTTCACACGAAAAAGCTAATCATTTTGGTATTCTGTTTGGAATGTTATACTCTCCATTTTTATTAAAAAGTTTTAAAAGGTACTTATTAACTATAGAGAGAAGAAAATAAAAAACTGGATTAGCGAGACAGCGCAATTACATCATTGCTGTGTTCACAATAAGCTGCTGTCAACTCTTCCAGCGTGTGCAAAATAGAAGCGGGTTTTACAGCCTGTCACCATCTCCTGACAGGCAAGTGAGTCACTGCTAATAATCAAAACAAGGCTCCTTTCTGCGGTCTAACTTCTCCCAGGGACACTCTGCGAGATGACAGTCATCAGTTAGTTCATAACTAAAGCACGATTTCCCTCTCAGCATGAAAATCGTGCTCCTTCTCAGAAACAACCAGAGAGCTGAGCTCTCTCCTTTGCACAACTTTTTTGAAGCCCGGCAGGTAACACAGGGGTACCTGAGCCCTGTTGGACACGGCAAAGGTTTGCACCACTCATACCAGCAGTTGCTGCTGGAAAAAGACACTTCACTGCTGTTTGTGTCACGAGAAGCACCCAGTAGATAACTCAGCTTCATGTTTGATAACTGTTTCTGAAGCTGTACCAGAAATTTTGGAAATATCACCATTCTTTACCACCTGATTTTTATTCTCCAAATAGCCAAGTGGTAATGAAACACGAGGATGGAGATGGGTGTAGGAGATGTTTGCCTTTAGTTTGGAGCACACATTGAAAGTGCTAGTAAACAACAGGTGAAAACAACAGACCATCTAACTACAGGCCTAGGGTAGCTAAATGAGGCAGATTGAAAGTGAGGGCTTCAGACACATTTAATGAGTGAATGTTGATGCTTCCAGACCTACAGGCCAGATGGTCCTATTTCTACAAAGCCCAAGGATGGAAAAAAGTAAAAGCCTCCAGGTGTCTACTGTACACTTCAATCTGTGATAATATTCAAGAAATGACAAGTCTGATAAATTAAAACCCCAGGAGGCAAAGCCAAAAACAGAGAGAATTTATAGAGAAGATATAATTTATGCAGTGACTTATGGAAACAAAATAGCAATTAAAGCAGCTTCCTACAAAAGAATTGTGGTCATTTCATTTAATCCAAAGAATGTAATGCCTTTTTAAAAAATGTTAATCTGGAAGAAACGGCTATTTGTTAGCCTTCACCACTACTAAAGTTTTCTTTCTCCTTTGGACGTACACCACCTGGTTTGTCCAGTTCCACTGTTAATGCCTGTTATGTTGCATACTAATGTATTATTTTCACTTTGCACTAACATTATGTATGGCCTCGCTGCAACAACAGTAAGTCTCAAGCAGATGGATCTTGTGCTTCTGCAAACCCTACTGCAATAGAAAAGGGACATTGCCTGCACACCAGACTGACTCTGAAAAAAAACCTGTTGCAGAGTGATGATCTGAGTGAATCATAATTTGGGCATATAGCATTTTAAACACCACTTTAGAGAGGTGTGATTTTCTGATTTCAGTTTAGCTGAACCAGTTTTCATCACAAATGCTTTTACATTAGTAATTTTTTTAAAATTTAGAAGAAAAAAAGGCTATTGGTTCCTTGATTGAACATAATGTTGCTTGAGCTATGACATACCTTATTCCAAGTAATAGAAGCAAGGTGCTCTGAAAGCCAGAGATGTATTTTCTCAAACAGGCAGGGAAACACACTATTGAACTTATTAAAAATACCCATGTGGGTAATCTTATTACAGCTTCAGTGCTCTCTAGCTTCAGTACAGCAAGGTTTTATGGCATACCACTTCTGCACCATACAGTCTTTCATTAAAATTCCAACTCAGAAAAAAGAGGTTCATTATTTTTCAAATTTACCTATATTTCAGTATGCTGAAATCATTTGTCACCAGGAAGCAGAGGTGTTGCCATACAAATACTAAGTAAGCGGGTAAGGCATTATGTCATCCAGATAAGGCATTTAAAACAGAAGCCTACTGAATTTGGTCAGAGCTATTCCAAAATCAAGTTGAAGTACAAAAACTCCTGATGCTCACTCAGCAGATGTGAACTCGGACAACTTGTGATATTCTAGACGTGAATTTGAAAGTTACCCATCACAAGCGCTATGAGGGAGGAGAAGGATTTGTTTTAAATAAAGGACACAAAGACCCAAAGGGATAGAAAGAGAAGGCAAAAGAGTCACACTATGATAAACAGGACTTTGTTTTGAGGAATAGTCTCCAAAGGAAAGGAACAAGATATTTTTGTACACCCAGTGGTGTAGAAGCACAGTGTGAAAAGATTTGATGGTTTCAGGGGACAACAGCCAAAGGAAACAAATTAACTCGCAACAGACATCATCCTACTTACTTTCCAAAGATCATTTATGTTATACATTTATTTTTTTTTTTCCTCTGGATTGCTTCAGGTCATGGCCCCTAGGAGCGAGACCACACCAAAAACTGCAACCAATTCTGGAGACAGTACCAAGTCCGAGGAGCAGTGTGGGAGATGTGATGCTGTGTCTCAAACCTGGCAGCTCTCTGACTACAGAGTGCAATGGAAGTCTGTGTCTGGAGTTCAGATGCTCCATAGGACTGGATGAGCTAACAGCTCCTCCTTTTTGCTTGACGAGAGTTTCTTCACCTATTTTAGCTCTTCTTGGGTATAGAGGATGTATAGACTCTCCTGTCCCACTGTTAGAGACACTTACTCCAGAATGAGTTCAAGGAGGAGCATATGACGAAGCACACAGCCCACCATGCCAATCAGCTCCCCAAATATCCATACCTCCTTCCTCTGCATGAAGCAGGAGCCAGCAACAGAGGAAAATAGAGCCATTCAAATTTTGATGTAGTGTTATGTTATACCTGGTGTCATTTTCCTTGGACCTTCTCCCACTGCTTTTCATCATCATGCCGCAAGTAAGGATAGGTCCTGAGACAACTAACTGGGAGAAAAATGCATGCACAGAAGGAAAGAATCATATTTCTAAAAAAAACTGCTGGATTTTCCAGGTTATCTATCAGAAAAATCTGATCCTTTGGAGATCAGGACACTCCCAGCACATTCCTGGAAATTATGGAATTTGCATATTCTATCGGGAGATGAGCTGCAAAAGTAGCATTTATTTACTCTATAATGAACTTTGGTGAAACAGAGAGGTCTCACATCAAAGGAACCTTGTAAACCAAGACTTGCATCATCGAGTTGCAACATTATCATTTCCATAGCTGCCTCCCACAGCTCCTTGGGTTTTTTCCTTTTGCCGATTGGAGACGTGCTTTATATTTAGCCACCACTCCTGCATTCCAGTTCAGTAGGTCCATGTGTGCAATCTCTCACTCACTTTCCCTCCAGAGTTATGAGGTCTATTATTAAGGACGAAGGAGGAAGCTGTTCTCTCTCAGAGCTGATCTCTACAGAACATGCAGTTCTTGCACCACTTCCATTTTTCCTGTTCTCCCACAAAGCTGCCCTAATGACACCAGGTTTTGGGTCTTATTACTGGTCATTTTTATTTTCCTCTTTTTTTTTTCCTTTATACATTGTTTTCCAGTTGCATTTCTCTATTACAGAGCAGAATATAGACAATATCCAGTCCATAGGATGCTTTGATGACTGATTCTTCAGGCAGCTACTTAGGCTGAGAACACTAGCAGTGGTGACAGTCCCTTTAAAACTCCACCAGCAACCATCCTGCAATAATTTATTATTTCTGAGCTCCCAAGGCTTAAAAAAAATACACTAAAATCATCATCTAGTTAAAGAAGTGTTAGAAAAATATTAGAAAAAGATTAGGTTGATTAGAGGAAATTATTAAAGGGTAATAACTTCAGTTTATAAGCCCATGAAAAATTTGATGGGGAAAAAAAATAAATCACAGATCACGAGTAGAAAACGCTGATTTAAGACACACCTCAGACTTGCAGCACAATCAGCAATATGCACATAATTCCTACCTAATCCATCTTTAAAGATCTCCAGTGAGGAATACACCAGAGCCTCTTCAGGCACCTCATCATTAAAAGATTCCTCCTCACATCTACCCCATCACAGTTTTATACAGTGGTACACAATGGCATTAACAGCCCCATCACCACATAACCAAGGTGAGAATATTTAGGAGGAACATATACGTCCCTATGATGATCCTTAATCTACTTCATACTTCGCAACTGGGAAAATAAATGGCAGTGCATAAGGAAAACTGCCTGACTATGAATTTCTTTTACCATGGTAATACTGAGCTACAAAATCAGCCCACTCGAACTGGTGTTACTGGAGACCTGAGTTGTATGAAGATTGCGATATCCCCTCTTCAAAGTCAAACCCAGTAAAGAGTCCAGTATCAGAGCAACAGGAGTTGTCTTTGCTGCTACCTCAGCTGCAGCAGAGGATCTGGGTCACTGTACTTTTGTAATTCCTGAAAAAAATTTTACGATGATTCCAAAGATGAGAAAAGGACCACAGAAATCTGACCAAGGTTCTGTCTTGGAAAAATTGCATAAAGCAGAAAGGTGTTGTTTAAAAAGAACATACTGCTGAACTTCTTGACTCAGATCAAAAATTATCTTTAACTTGGATTATCCGGGAATCCAAGTTATTTATTTACAGAAATCCAGGCCTCATTTATTTTTTATGTCAAGATATAAATCATAAAAGCCATTGATTTTTGAGAACTATTCAAAACTTTTCAAATTAAAATGTTTACAGTATCTTATGTCCATATCATGGGAAAGTAACATAGCTTGGCTACAAAAGATCAAATTCTTATTCCTTTATCTCTGCTGAAAAACACCTTATTTTACAATTTACTTCGCAGCTGCCAGATTAGTTACACTATTCACTAGCTCACTGCCTTCCCAAAACTAAATAGAATCAAAATATTTCTCCATAAAAAGGATTTTCTCTTTCTCTAGACCTTCCTTCTTTCAAGGTCCCAAACAGTGAGAAGTGGAAGAAGGTATGTATTTTAAAGTGATGATGCAGACTGCAGATTTTTCCAGTGCTGTTAATGCTTACATAATCCAACTCCTTCTCCTTGATGTATCCGCAATCTTTATAGTACAATAAGATACAGAACTTCTATATTGGCGTTTCCTAATGAGCATAAGCATCTGCCTAAGAATCTTGTAAACAAGCATCTCAAATGCTTTTTAAAATCTCAGTTCTCACTAAAATACTACAGCCAATATAATTTTTGAAAGGTAGAACTCCGCTATATTAGTCCTGGAAACTTTCCAATCCAAAGTGAATAATCCCTGCAGTTGTATCTAAGTGCATTTGCTGAAAACAAATCTGAAACAACAGTTGCTGTGACCTTTCAGTAGCAGCTATCTCCCACATCTCTGATGGTTCTTTAAACGACATCATCAGCTAATCCACTGCACATCAAAGCATAAAAACATCAGTAAATTCTAAAGTAATTAATCTAATGGTCTGCCCGCAGTCAAATATAATAAAGTCCAAACAACGCACAAACCTTATTGCAAACAATACTTTAAACTAAGAGCAACTAAGAGCTTTTATGAGTGCCTCAAAAGATTTTGCAAGCTATCTACTGATTATACCTCATTATACTTGCATGCACGCAATGATCTGACATAGTCCCTTAGTTTGATCTCCTATTAATCAACAAAAGGTGAAGTACAGCTTTGAATATACATCTTCTGTGTTCTAACTCCTCATCTCGCAATTGAGTCAGGTAAGGAAAAAGCCTTTGGGGGTCCCAAGCATCTGCAATATGCACAGGGAACTACTGACTAAGGAAAATAAAAAATATATTGGCCAGAGGTGCTCAGGTAAGTTTTTCACAGATTATTGCATCTACTAAATAGCTGGAATAGATTAGTTAGGCTCATCGTGTCCAAACATGAGCTTATAAATCACTACGACTTTTACGCACTTCCTCTGTTATTCCAGACTTGACCATCTCAGGAGAACAAGTGCAGAGGTCCCTGGCACAGGAGCTCTCTGGCAAGGCAACCTTGACTTTGCATGTGAGTTGAAGAAACTAAATACTTAGCATGTATAATTACACTTTATCAGCAGAACTTCAACATTCTTAATGAATGTATATAATTAACAGTAGACAGACAGAACTTAAGGTACTTGCTAAGAAAAGAGCAAATTGGTGACGATATTCTGGACTAAATGTGTCTGCATTTGCAGTGAGAATAGAGAGAAGAGGGAACAGGGCTTGGCATCCCTCAACAATGAATTATTGGCCTATACAGTAATAAACTTTACACTTAGGTTGTAAAAGGAACCGTAAATGGAACCACAAGACCCTGATTTATGTACTAGAAAGATCCTGGTTTGAGATCTAGATTAATTCTTTAATAAAGATGCCATCCATCACTGAAAAAGACCTACCTTGGTTGTTTATTTGCCTATCATGAACAAAGAGTGTTAATTATGCTGTTTCGAATACAGTAGGTCTCCCCTAATACTTACAGTCTGCCACAGTGCAATATGTCTTATGCAGCAATGCATTATATTTTCAATTGAAAATGACTTACCAAATTGAAAACATCATTTTTTGTCATTGTAAGCCATATAATGTATTACAGCTTGTACTGCTACAGGATAGCAATAGAAATATCAAATCTCTAGCTATTTTTAATGTGAAAAATAAAGTTGTATATTATTCCAATTATCAGTAAAATGAATGTCACTAGGGATGAACGAAAGCTAAGGATTAGTTTCAGGAATGTCAAAATGTCAGTAACTGTTCTGAAAATATTTCTGCATACAATAGTATAAATGTCGTGAGTTGATGCATTGTGGTCAGTTTTCTATCACCTTGAATAGAAATGTCATCCCAACAGGAGTTCTTACACAATCTCACCTCATATTTATTCTGGTCCTCTTCTAGGACAAATGCAAGCCTCCGTAAAATTAGATTAAGAAAAAAGGATTAAAATGTGACCACAGCCAAAACGGAAGGTGAGCTGATGCTTTGTTGACCCCAGTTAGCCCTCTCTCTTGCTACTTTTGACTTTTCCCACATTGCAGCTGAACGCTACAAAATAAAAACTTCCCTAAACCCAATGCATCCAGGCCAAACTGTGACAGCTATAACACAGCCTCCAGGGATTTACCACCTTGAAGCTAGGATACAGCTTCAAAACATTTGCAATGTTCTCATTATCACCCACTGGCACAACTCATTTAGGTCTATTTAGTGTTATGAAATCGAAATGCATTAAAATGTGAGTTAAAAATAAATTACAATTTTATATAAGGTTTTAATGTCAAACCTGCATTTGATTTAAAAGAAAAAAAGGCCAAACGCTAGCTGCTATAGCATCATTCAGAAGTGGAAGAATAGGTTTTGATCCTAAAAATAGTTATTTTTGGTTTCAAATGTAGAATAAGTCTGTTGCAAAGGCATAGCTTTTTTTTTAACTTAACATTTAATTTTAAATCTCTTTTTTGTTCCAATAATTAAGTACAATTTGTTGGGTTAAATAGCAGTCAGGAGCCTAATTATGTGACATTACCTCAAGCTCACACTGAGCCTTACCCAAATATCACTGAAACCAATGAGTATCTTTCATTGATTTCAGTAAGTTTTGCAGTAGATCCATACTCATTTCCTTCCAACCAATAAAGTGTTGGCGTTTTCTCAATATCCTTTTGCAGGCTTCTTTGCTTCCCCTGTGATTGCTACCATCTCTAAAAAAAGATAATAATGTTACTTGATTTTTTAATTGAAAACAAAGGAAGAAAGGCAATACTTTAGCAATACTTCCACATCCTTTAATCCGGCTTCTGACAATTGGCCACTTCATTCTTGTGTTGAAGTTAAGGTGTCCAGGATTTCTTTATTTGAAGTCTGTGATGAGAAAAATGAGAATTCTCGCAGTTCTTGAGTTGAAAAAAAGTTATGGTGGAGTATTTTCTTCCATTCCGTCTGCAATCACAAAATGCAAACACTCCATCTTACTAAAAATCACGTATCAGAACCTGTACTTTTGAGTCTCAGCAGCTCAGCTTTGGCTTAAAATTTTTGGACAAACATTTAGATAACTTTTTTTTTCCTAATTCTGTCTTGTAATCCTGAGAGTTACATTTCTTTATCTCTGTATTGCTAGTTTTATCTAAAAACTTTTATTACTGTTCCTTCCCAGGTTGTCAAGATTATGTCCTAATTTACATTTTCATTCTTTTGGCTCCAAACTTATAGTACAAATTTGTGAATGTTTATTGGTAAGCCAAGAAAGCAATAGCTAGAAGTTTTAGTAAATCCTACTTTATAAAAAATGCATTATACTTTTGACTTACAGTTCAAAAACCATGAGAGCTTTTTGTTTTCTGAATACATTGGAATGTCCTTTATATTTTGACTTCAAGAACTTCCATTCCCTTTAGAGTTCCAGTCAGTGGCCATGTAGTCCTGATTGAAACATGCACCAGTTTGACCTTTTAATTTTGTTTTCATTTACTTTAGAGGTAACAGAAGACTGATGTTAATGTTTTGTAGCTGGGACACCTGTATGTTGTCAAATCTCCTTTAATACATGGTGGTAAAAAGTGCTTATCTGATGCTCAGCCTGTACTCACACTAGCCAAAATGTTTTTTCTCCTGATTTACATGATTAACTTATTTAATGAGGCAGAAAGAAGGTCTCATCCATTGTAGTTAGTCACAAGCAATGCAGTACTGAATAAACAGTAACAGCCCATTAATCTCTCTGACTTTTCATTATTATCCACTAACAGGAATACATTTGTACCTGCTTTCATTGGTTAAATGCACTTGTTTTCTGGTTTTAAGAAGGAAAGAAAAAAAGCAACCCCAAAACTATGACACAGCACATTAAGAAATGCATTTCAAATATTGAAGAAAGTGCATTAGAGCTCAAGAGATGCAGTTTGTGCACAGCCATCTGTTAGAGGTCATGCAGATGTCTGACACCATTAGAGGAGTTTAAGAAAGAACGGTATAGAAAATAACTCATCCATGGGGAAGGGAGCAAGTCCATCAGGGCTCTATCCCTTCTCCTTTGAGCAGGAGTTAAAAAAATAACAAGAGATTAATAAAAAATCTTGGTCTTCCACGTGTGAGACATGGAAATCCACAGTCCTTTTATATGCACAAATGCATGAGGTATTTCTGTCCTCTCCAGCTGTTGGCCCATGCTGGGGTCCTCTCACACAGAATCAGTTTCCTCAGAGGAGAGAGCCATAATTATCTACCATGTATTGCCTTCTCCTAACATTTTGTCTCCAAAGAGGTAAACAAAAAAAATGGCATTTAGTGCTATGTGTAGCACACACTGTAAACACTATCAGGCTCAGCAAGAGAGTGTGGACGCACAGGAAAATATATTCCAGCAGCATTCCCAGAAAGTGAACCCTTCTGACTCATCCTCATCCTCTCAGTCAAACCACCATCGAAGTCTTGAACCACTACTCATCTTGAAACACTTCTTTTTCCCTTCCCAGAATGGTTGGAGCAAATGAAGATGATGGAAAATGCTCCTTTACAATCATCTCCACCAATGAGAAAATCCCTTTTTGCAAAAGTCCTGTTTTTTAAGACACTATCATCTAAAAGATGTGATCAAGATATGGGTGAGGAACAGCTTCCAGAGGTAACCCCTAGTCATTTCTTTATTAACCACAATGGATCAAAATTTGATGACATCTCGTAAGTTCAGTTTCCTTTTCATATTTATCCTTGTGCAGTGCTGAAAAAAAATCTGGCTGGGAATCTGACTTTGTACTGAGCTGAGCTGCCATTGATGCTACTTGTTCAGTCCCAATGCACAAGAGCAGGATCACAATCTTCCTAATCCACTGGACTGATGTAAAGAAAGTAGCACATTTCTGAAAGATGAAGGAGCTGTTTGAGACAAAAAGAAGTAGCGATCAATAGGAACTAGAAATTTCTAAATGTAGAAAACCAATAAGAGAAGAGAAACTGAAGACTTGAGAAGTAGGGGAGCAGCAGGGCAATACAGAGAGAAAACCTAGGACTTGCTTTTCTTTCTTTTCCAAACATATTATAATATAGGACTATGATGGGGCAGGATGCTAACACTAAGTAGTAGTGAAGACAAGGAAGAAGAGCTCAGTAATTGTTTCTCATCTATATTTGGAAAAAAGATGCACATACCTCTCCTGTCACTAGTAATTAAAGTCCATAGAAGACAGTATCTACTTGGGATGACTTGTAAGCCACTTGTACCCAAGATTCGTAGCTTAATAAATCTTGGGACTTCATATATATTCCAGAAGACTGGAAAACTGTGTAGTTGTAATAGAGTGTTGTAGAATTTTTGACCTAAACATCCTCACAAAATGAGACACTATGTCCCCGAAAGAGGGAAGGCTTATAGTGTGTTAATGAGTGAGCTACCACCATGATAATGTAGTTGATGAAAATGATGATTACTAAATGTATATTAATAGGTATTTTTTCACTGTGGTGAAACTGGGTATAGTATCTACTATTTTTCATTAAAGTTATTAAGAACTATAGATTATACCTCAGGCAATAAAGAATGCCTTACAGTTGAAGGTGGAGTTTTTTTAAACTCATCAGAAAGATGACTGGAAGAAGACTTGAGAGTGCACGTATAGCTGAAGTAGAAAAACTCTTGGTACTAAAAAGCTGCTTAATCCAGTTGTGAAGCCAGAGTAATAACCAGTTAGAAGCTAAGCCAGGCAAATTGAAATGATACACACAATTTTAAAGTGAGAGATTAGCCAGTAAAGCAAACAGAGGGTGACTGTCAGTAACTACTGGACTGTGTGTTATTGTGGGAGATTTTTTCTCTCTGACCACAAATTCCACTCTGGAACTAGGAAATGACTCAATAAATCTTTATTTTCCAGTGGAAACAGTTTATTCAAAAAGTTCCCAACCAACATTAATCAAGGCAGGGATTGTGCTATGCACAAATTTCCCCAAAGTTGAGCATAGAATTATTAAAAAAAATTCAATGGATCTAATAAGATATTCAAAACTATATAAAAATATGTGCCATAAACAGTTGACTCAGAAGAATACAACCAACTAGAATTACTGGCTTATGCAGCTGCTCTTTTTGTTTCAGAAATACAATATATGCCTCTGTCCTAAACTTCTAAATTCATTCACTATGGATGACCTGAGGAAATGCGTATTCATGAAATGAACAAACCAAAGAACTACACATACTGCACAATAACCCTAACTACATTACATGACAAAAAATCTAAATTAACCTCAACTTCATGGCAGTCCAACAGAATTGTGTATTACTTTCTGATTTGGAAGAGCTTTACCTGTCACTTTGTATAACTCTTGCTCAACCATTCAAAACAGAACTATTTTCCAGCTCTAATATTCCATCTTATTAAAACAGTGTTAGAGACAGAAGAGATTTCATATACCGGAGTTTTTCAATATTTTTGCAGTATTCAGAGAAGAGACTACAGTTAGGAAAAAAATATGAATGGAATAATTCCCCATAAAAGAATGTGGCCTGATCAAATAAAAAATATCTTGCAGTGGAAATGTAGAAAATGAATAATTTTGATCTTGTCAACTGAAGAAGCCAGAAAGGCTCCATTTCAGCTTTCATTTTGAATAATTTCATTTCCATTCAATTTACATTTATATTTACATATAAACAGAATAATCAAGAGTGAAAGGAATTAACAGATAAAAGTAAAGCTACTTGACCTCAAAAAGCTTCACAGTGTCTTTTTACTTCCAAAGAAATTTCAGGATAACATTTTCTGTTGTCTTCACAGGGCCTCTCTAGATCCAGAAAAAAAAAAAGTAAGATATTTGGAAACAACACAGCACGGATCATCTTAACAGCACAGTTATGTACAGGAGGTTGTCATAGTCCATTCGTATCTCCCATTGTCTATTCTGGTCTGATCAGATGATGCCACTACAGTGATCTTACACGTATTCACTAATAAAGAGCCCTTATAGTGACTTGATCAGATAAAAGATTGCTACTTCAGAGTGTTGGGGGAAAAAAAAGCACATTCTGGGTCTTATATTTGCCTCAATTGAGAGCCCACCCAACCTGTGAGCCAACATGGCAGGCTGATTTGCAGGTGTCTAAACATAGATGTTCCTTTGCCACTCTCACATTAATAGTCACTGTCCCCTGGCAATGGCAAATGATCCCCTAGAGCCAGATGTGCTGACATGCACTGCACATTCACCCTGCCACGTTAGATGTTTTCCCTGCTAAAATAATTTATTTCTTAGAAAATTGCATAAATAATTTGAGGACAGAAATGCAATATTAGAAAAACTCTTCAAGTGCTGATGCATAGTTATACCGTCAGGCAGAGTTTCAGTATAGTGACGCTGATCTCTGCCTTTGTTATATTTGTGAAAAGATAATAACTAATGCTGGGATTATGATAATGAACAACGTAAAACATATGAGTTTTCACAGTTAGTCCCTGGGACACAATTTCAGAGGCAAGTTTTGGTAATTGTGTGCCATCACTTTAATCTGACAGCTACAGAGGCAAATAATCCTACAAGTGAGTTTAAAACTATAGGACACAAATTCAGTGAAAATAAATGTTCTCTGCTTTGCTCCAATATTCCATTTTGCACCGATACAGAAGGACAGGAAGAATTTGTTTCAAAATCACTGATGTCAATTGAAAAAAAAAGTAGACATGGGAAAAAAAGAAAAAGCAGGTAATGCATAACACATGAGGCTATAATCAATAGAAATAAGAATAGAGACAATATTATAAAAAATAGGATCAAAGCTGAGAACAAAACGATCCACAAGTCCTGTTTCTTTAGACCGCAGCATCTCTGGAGCAGGCTGACTGTTGATAATACAAGTTGTGTTTATGGAAACCTGAGCACTGTGCAGCCTGATAAACCACTGCAGCAGCCATAGCTCTACCAAGCTGGGAAAGAAGACTCTACCTCATTGCTCATGCTTGTGCTTAACATCTTACTTGCTCTTCATATCTTGTACAAAACTGAGACATAAGGATGGAGATGTGGATAAAAAGGCTAAAATAGAGACAGAAAAACTACATTGTCACACAGATGAAGGAAGCACATCTCCACCTCTGCTTGTTCTACCTCACACCTATTGCCATGTGGCAGGTCCGAAGGTTCCCTCTGTTCACAGAGCTGAAACACCTCAGCACTGGAGCCCCCACTGAAATTATAAGGACTGCTTAGGTAGTTTTAAATGTTATGTTTAATTACAATGTTCCATTTCCCAGTACAGCTCAAGGACTACCCAGTTGAAACTATTTCTTTTAGCTATTCATCACAGCTGCCCCAGAGCCACCCCAACAGTCTGGTATTTTGGAATAAATTTCTTAATACTTGCAACAAAAATAAATTTAAAAAATTCCAAAGCCATCCAAATAGCAGTAACAACAACAAAACTTTCTGATGCTTACTGGAGGTGTAACATTCCACTTCTCCGCAATTATTCTAGCATTCAAGGAAAGAGCAAGAAATGTACAGGCAAAATCAAAACTCATTCCAGCGCTGCATTAGATACAGAGTACCCAGACATGATACAGTTATTATGTGCAACCATTTCAATTACAAAGACTGCTAAAGCATGTAATTTGACAGCCACTTCATACAGTATCTCTTCAGCTGATCTGACAATAAGGATCAGGGCTTACAGATTAAGTGTCAAGTTCCCAATCACCTGCAAACACTAGCATTTACTTTAAAATCTGTTTTCTCATTTTAATTGCATTGTGTCCACATGCTAAATCTGAGTTTCTTTTGGTGACAAGCCTCATAACCCAAATGTGCTATTTGAAAAAGAGCAGAGTTACTTAAAACATACACTATCTGTAATGTGTTTCAAGACTCTATTTATGTTCTCTACAACACTAGATCATATTTTATGTTGCAACATGTTGTTTATTGCTTAAAAATTAATGACTATTATGGCAACAGAAGTGTTATCATGAGAACTGTTTACTCTTTGGAATTTCAAGAGCATTCAACAGCCTGGTTATCATTAGTTTCTGTAAATTAATTTTGAAATCTGATAATAGAAGTCAAGGTCTATGGCAGAAGAGCTTTCATGATATGACACCTAATTATAACACAATCATTAACTATTAAGTATATAAAAACTGTCAGAGATCCCAACAAATATGCCTAATTAAATTCCTCCAAATGGGAAAATGGAATCACATAGTAGGTTAAATTTTATACTGCTCAAACAACAACAAAAATCCTTTCCCCCCCCCCCCC
>NW_010163596.1:43616-60439 GCF_000695765.1 Mesitornis unicolor
AGCTTCATTTATATTTGCTGCTTTGAGATACATGGAGTATCTCAGTGGAGCAGTGGCAGTAGCAGCCTGAAATCATAGAATGGTCCACAGAAATCACATTCCCAACAAGAAATCATAAAATGCAACATTTTAGTTTCCAGAATGCTTTCTTTTCAAAAGACTTCACAAGATTTTCAGCAGAAAGCTTTCATTTAATCAATGTCTCAACACTAGAGTTTTTTCTCCATGTATGTCATGAGAAAATACAGCTCTTCAAAATTGTTTAACTAGGCAACATTTACCAAGCAATGCCATATTTCTTGGCATAAGCAAGTCAAATGATTGTAGCTATAAAACAACTATTCACCTCTCAGCCACCAGGATATGGTATTAACCTTTATCTATCTTTTACTGCTGAAACTAAAGGGACGACCAGTGTATTTTTATTTCATTTTATTTTGCTGATTTTACAAAATAGTAAGAAAGCATTTACTAAATGAATCCTTATGTGGACAAAATATCAAGATGCAAATTAAATAAGCTCCTGTCATATTTGTATAATTATGACTATGAAATGCTTTGTGATGGGAATTTAAACAGCCATTCGGTGAAATAAATAGCTGGATCCTAGAACAAATAACAAAGATAATGGAGTAAATTCATCCTCTGTTCATGTTTTGTGTGAAGAAAGCACAGGGCAGGGATAGGAGCAAACATAAGGTCTGCTCCTTTCCTATGATTTCTTGAAAGATGTATTAAGTGTCCAGAGAACCTCAATCAAATAATTGAGGAACTTTGTACTCGTGTTCTGCGAGTACTGATAATTTACTGCAAGCTGTGCAAGCTTTCACTAGAAACAGAACATGCAGTATCATGTGAACCCAGTCTGCCGGCCATAACTAGTTTGGTGCAACAAAGCATTTTTCTTAGGTCATTCAGTGTGTCTCTAAAATTGACCTTTTTTATGGAGAGTTCTTCACTATTCAAAATTCCCTTGGTCAGGCTTTCACGTCATTCTCTTCTCCTCCATCTCAACAGTTTTTTAATGTTTATTGCTGTCTTGCACCTTACCTAGACTCCGTTCCAATATCAGTGCTCCATTTTTGATACTTCACCCCCCATCACTCACTTGGTAACTTTGGTCACACACAAGGTTTCATTTACAGCACTAGTTTAATGTTGCACAATTCACAAGTCCAACTCTCTACTCAGGCACTTTTCTTTCTTTCTGTTCCCAGATATCCTCTCAGCACCACCCATTTCCAGCACATCATCAGCATGTCAAAACCACATGTTCTAACCTCTTCTTCTAAGTGCTTCCTTTTTCTCTCTCATTCATCACAACTGGAAATGATGCTATTCTCTCTGCTGCTCAAATTTGCAATCTCGGGTTTCTTTCTGATGCCCTGCTCTCCCTTCTTCTTCCCATGTGCTTTCTCTCCTTACCTCTCATTGCCACTAAGGGCGCAGAGCTTCATGCTGTTGAGGCACAAGGTGGTGGCATTCATTTTACCCAAACCAATGGAGAGAAATATTCAGCTGTTTTCACCTGATCCTCAGCCACCAAACAATGAGAAAAGATGTGAGTCCTAGCAAGGACCTCCATCTGTTTTCCATCTTCACCAGCTAAAAGCACCCTGCTCTTATTTCTGGCCATTTACATCTTAGGGAAATAGAAAATCATTTCATTGCCCCTACCAGAGAGAACTCCATTTAGGACTACAGATGCTGTCTCCACTCCGTACTCAGGGCACTGCTCAGTTAAAAAGCATTGAGGTGTTGGTGGATACTACTTAATACTCGGGATTTGGCTGCATTTGTCAAGGGACAGCTGGCACCATTTCCTGCCTTGTCCTGGAGAAGGCACCAGTTATTTCTCTTACTGGGAAAAGAGAGGAACTGCGATAACTGTGCTGTTCTCAGCTTTCACTAGCTACAGATACTGTCTTGTTGCATGGGACTTTTGGGGATCAGAGAGTATGAAAGTCCACATTTTTTAGCAGGCTGGTTAATAGCTTTCAAGTCAAGTCCAGTCTCTCTGATTCGGGGATTTCATGTGCACGCAGTGATGCTTCCATCAAAGGACAATGAGATTTCCTTTTAGCTCCCATCTGCAGCTTGGCTAAAGACACTAGATTTAGTAGTTTACTGCTATGTGGAATAGCTATGCCAGTAAAGATGAAGTGATGGCTATGAGGTTTTTGGTCCCTTTATTGAACTGACATTCACATTTTACACTTTCAAGCTGACCAAATTTCTCATTTGGTCAATTATTTATCCAAGGTGCCACCTTCTGAAAAAACCTCCACAAAACAATCCCCATATTAAATTAGATTTTATTTGCAATTATTATTGTCTTTCCTAATTACTTTTAAAATCAGTATATTGTCACTGGTGCTCCACTGTTTCAAACCTAGGATGCTTTCCTAAAATGTCTCCTCTCTCAACTTAAAGTTGCACATAAAGCAACACAGGTTGGCTATTATATCACTGCTAAGACCAGCCTTTTCATTTTTAGCAGTTTCAGTCTTTGACCCTTTAAAAATGCCTTTAAAAAAGAGTTAGAAGAATGTAAGCTAACGCTGTGTGGTACTTCATCCCCTTTCCTTAATATCTCAACTAATATTGTACCTGACTACTCACTTGCAACTGTTTTGTTTTCTTAAAGAAAGTACAGCTATAAGTATTGCTTCTCCCTCATTGCATGCAAAACTTAAAAATGATGTTATAGACAGGAGATCCAACTTCTCTTGTAATTACCCCCTTATCTTACAGCTACACACAGACCGCTAATTGACATGTTATGGATATTTGTTTCTTACTGAATAGCACCATAAAGTCATTGCTTAAAACACAGAGTAAATAGGTAGTAGAATTTTGTTTTTTTAAGTCTGACCCTAACCAACTTTATTATATTCACTGAACCTAATATAGTTTGTGCAGTCAAGAAAAGAACACCTCCTATCAGCCTGATTTTACCTCTGCTTCCCATCAACGCCATTAGGTATTTAATGGAGCTTGCTCTCCACATAAGCGAAGCAGGGAGCAAGTAGTTAATGAGACTGAGCACTGCATAATTTACTTGGAAATAGTGAATTCTGTGTGTTTGGGAATAAGTGCATAAAAACCTTAATAGACAAAGGTTATATGCCAAATGCATAAATGGCTATTCATGTATAAACTCCATTCTTCTTTACTATTTGTTGCTCCCACTTGTTGCAGGCTGATGGTACAACTGAGCAGACTAATCCTACAGTGTAAATTATTATAGAAGTCAATTGAAATACATATGAAAACCAAGATTTTGCCAGCACTGGGAAGTTCTAGCTATACGTATACACACATTTCTGCTCTGAAAGGACATTTTCATTATGCCCATTTAAAGAGATGTTGCTTCACTTCTACATAGCATCAGCCTTATGAAACAGCAACAAGCTGTGCAGTAGCTAGAGATAAGAACCACCTTGCTGGTCTCTGTGCATTCGTCCATGCAAAATGCCTCCCTGGTTGGGAGGCCCCCAGAAAGACCACCGATGAAGAAAAGTGTACGTTTCTCAATCAACAAAAATAGATGGTCCATACTAGTGATGGTCATGGTTCAATGCAAACAGAGCATATGAAAACTCACCTCAGCATCACCTGTGTGGGCAAATCCAGTGTAGAGAAGCTTGCATGTTAAAAGGCCAGAATTATTCTTAAATTTCGATGAAAAAAATTAAATACAAACATTTGCATTCCTCCTAAAGAGTCTCTTTTTAAAAATATATATAATTTAAATAGCAGTAATTTGTTGTCAGTTATATTACCTTCTGAGAAGCTGAAGCTTCTAGAGCCTGCAACCAAAATGCCTACTAAGGTGTGATGTTTATGTAAATTAATTTTCCGTCTGTGGTACTTACTACTGTAAAGCGAAGAATGCCCTTCTTACACTGGTCCCAGGCATTCAAAAAGGTTTATAAATCTTTACTATTACAATACATTTAAAATAATTGACAATGATGGATTTATTCCTTAGATATTACTAAGTAGTATGCATATTTTCTAGAGAGCTCAGATTCATCCTTATATGCAGCAATGATTTATAGAATCATAGATTCATTTAAGTTGGAAAAGACCCTTAAGATAGAGTCTGTATTGTGCATTATAATTTTTCTTAAGTGTAGTCCAGCTGAGCAAAATGTTTTCAACACAGAAAGATGAAAGGATGCAAACATCTTCACTAAAATATTTCTGCTGAACTATTTTCACTAGAAAAAAAATCCACAAGCAGTACAGATACTAAACATTATTTTTGCAGCCTCTTCTGCCTTTCTATAATTTCTTGGGATGGGGTTGGGACAGAAAAGAAAAGTAGACAGAGTTAAATAGCACTCCTTGGAAACAATGCCAAAACTACATATTCCAGTACAAGCAAAACACCTAGTTTAATACAATTTTGAAAATCCCAGAAAAAAAAATATTTCCCACAGAGCACGAACAGGTGAGAGTCTATGTTTGAGCAACAATTGAAACAGCATCACAATTGTTTTAAAAATCCAACATAGAATATTTACTTTTGCTAATTAAATTATTTAAATTTTCAGATAACCCCACCTGGTCTAGTCCAGCTAAGGTTCTCAGGTGTCCTTGCTATTCAGTTCAAAAGGTGATGATCAGTAATCTAATAACAATTATTGAATGCAAATGTCTTTTAAAAGGGATCAGCATTCTTCCAGTTGTTACTGCCTAACTGAAGTCCAATACTATCTGAATATTTTCAATAAATCAAGTCTTAGATGAAGTGTGGGTACCAGCAAAAGACAAGATGCAGTCTTAGGAGTTAGCTGTATTGGTCATGTAGAAATTACAATAATTATAGTCATTTCCTCAGTCCCCAGCCATGGCCCAGCATCCCTTACATCCAGCAGCGTACAATCTCACAGCAGAGATCCCATGTACTCTGCCTGCTCTCCATGGGCTGCGTTGCTGCCATTAAGTTAGAATAAAATTAAGACAATTTACTTTCCTAAAAGTAAAGCTTTTTTCCAAATTCCTCCATCACAGCAGGTTACATTGCGAGGCAACGCAACTGGTGCACAGATGACTCCTTCATGTGAGGATACACGTTCTCAACTGATTTAAAGAGTAAGAATTGAAGAAACAAGAACATGGATAATAAATGTCAGTACAATCTATCTATATTGTTATTTTCTAAATAGTCTTCATACTTCTGGATGTTACAGTGTCTTTTAAATACCAACCAAATTATTAATCTCCTCACAAACTGCCTGTTATTATAAAATGAATATTAACTGCGTAGTTTCATCTTTAACCTTCTTGGTTGCATTTTACATGAATAACTAATTCAGCTCTCTTTAAAAACACAGAAAAACAAAACAAAATAAAACCTCAAGTGGTTGCCAAACTTAGCAGGGTTCTGCAAGGTACAAGACATTCACATTTATATTCATCTGTGCAAATGGAAGTTATAATACTGGGACGCAGTGGCTGTTCTTTCCAGATAATTATATCTTGGAATTGCAATGAAGCAAACAGAGTTTCTTCTATGCGGTGCAGAATTTCTTATGGCTAAAGATACTACATCTTACTGCTGCGAGCAGATAGCGTAGTCTAGGGGTTAGAAAAGCTGTCTGCTCTGTGAAAAACAGCCTTTGAGTGCTCCTCAGTGCTGCTTCCTATGCGTGAAACAATCATCTTGAAGTGATCCATAGTGCTGACCTTGAGACCATTTGCAAAGTACTAGTGTTCTTTCAAGACTCACTACTATCCCAATTCCTACCAAAAAAAAACAGCCAGGAGGGTGTACTTACAGAAAAGGGGAGTTTGGGTAATGTTTCCAAAGGACAGACTGGCTGTTTTAAGGCTCCTAGGCAGATTTTCAGGAACAGGCAGTGCTTATCTGAGCCCATCCTGCAAATCTTGCTGTGTCACATACTTGTCCACCAGACACATCTCTCTCTTAAGTGTCTGTAGGTATCTATGATGTAGATACAGCCTAGAAATATTGCATGGAGCCCTTCCTGAGCAAGAGGGAGAGGTTGGATGGCTACTGCTCGCTGCCTCTTCCAATACACAAGCAAAGAGAAGGCTGTAACAAATAAAAGGAGGTTTTGTCCTTCACACAGACAGAAACAGAGAAACAACAGGGTTTTTAAACTGCTAAGGTAATTTTATCTACTGGATATTCAAAGAGGAGTGGGAGAAAGTGATATAAAATTAGGGTGGATATTCAGCTACCTTGTTCAGATTTTCTTGTACCTCAACTTAATGGATTAAACACTTCAGTATGTTCTTAAAATTCAAAAGAAAATGTCAGGTTTCTCCATTCTGCATGAGTTTGGGTGAAAACATTGGTGCAAGAAAGTGGGAGGGTAGAAAGTATCAGCTTGCGTATTGTTAAGGATTAGGTTGCAAAAAAATTTGGGCATGTACTTTTTGCTTATATCAGAGCAATAAAGAGCATAAGAAATCCCGCTGAAAGTTAGGTAAAGTAATGAAAAGTACCAAGATCAATTAAATATAAGAATCCTATGCATGGGAGATACAAGTATGTAAGCAGAACCAGGCTGACAGGGCACTGCCCTATGTCCTGATCCCACCACTGCAGGATGAGGAAAAACTGGAAGAATGACAGAAAGCATAGGGCATAACTTGTACTAAGAATTATTGTACAAGAAAATACAAAGCTGGGAATTTTTTTTCAATAAATACTTCCTTTCCCTGCCCAAAGATACAGGTTTTCAGTGGATGCATCTGCTTCCCATATTCAGAAAGTAGTAAGGTTTCAGAAAAGAAAATTTATTTGGTATTTTCAGTTTTCAGATCTTTTACTTCAAAACAGCCTTCTGGCCCAAAGAGGAAGAAAACAAGCTGAGGAGAAGGAGACACAGAGGATGGAGATTATATTAAATTTGTGACACCCCTGTGACCAAAGTTCTGTTTACCTTTTATACTTTCTCAATGTTTTGTATCAAGGCCCTTGATCTAATTTTAAAGGTAAAGAAAAAACTAAGTGCATCAGATATAGAGTAGAACAATACTACAGACCCTACACATTTACTGCAGTGATTAGAAAGTAACTATTAAAAAAAAAAAGAAAATTAGATTTACATTTAACCTCCAAGCCTAAAAATGCAGACTTTTGTGAATTTTTATTTAAAAATAGAACAGAAATAAAATAATTCCCAAATGTGCTTTGAAGAATACACAAACTTTTGGTTCACTTCTTTACTGAAAAACGTTACTGACTTTGTTCATTACCAGAAGTCTTAATTCTGAGTTGCATCTTGAGGGCATTTTACAAGATTTGCCTGTATGTGCAGTACAGTAATTACTTTTTTGAAGTGCACTGGAAAAAGGAAATGAAGTCAGCAGGTTTATGATCTCAGAGCTTTTTGATTTAATTAAAAGTCATTAACAGCAACCCCCACTATTCAGTGGCTGAACATGCCCAAATAGAGATCTTAAACCAGAAGCTATAAGCTGCAGGCTTTACAGCCAGCTCGTGTTGAATATATGCCACAAATCAAGCTTTTACCTGTGCTACAGAGTGGACAGCAAACATGAATATAAAATGAATATCATTATAAAAAATTAAACGTTGAGCCTAATGTGATTAAAGGTTAAACTTAGGAGAAGGAAAGTACACTAATTTATATTATATTCCCTTCATGAATGTGTTGTGTATTAAGTCTGTTCTTGATTTATGGCATTAGAAACTTTCTAAGTCACGCATTTTAATGCACACACTCAGTCACAGCTGAATCACTCACTAATGTGTTATATTCCCTGATGAGCTGGCCAATTTAATATCCAGGCTGATGCCAGAATCTCAACACAATGAAAGCCCCTTCATTGACATTCTGGTGTAATATCTAATAACAATTAGATTCCTTTTTCTTGGTATTGTATCTTGCTATTGTCATTCCAACAACAGATGCTTTTCTTATAAACCACTGAATTTACTCAAATTTAAATGTCAGGTGAGCCAAGTAAATGCACAGTCCATGAACCTGCACTGGGGAAAACGAGCTCACATCTGTCTCATTATAATATATTGTATTTCCATTTCATTTATTTTCATTTCTTAGCATAGTTTCAAGCAATTTTTCAATTTCCAAACCAAGCAGCATCTTAGAAAAAGTTAGGTGATTCTTTTCCTTGCTATGTCAGAAAATATATTGTTTGTGGGTATATTTTTATGGTCTTGCACAAGATCCCAGAATAATGCTGCTGTCACAAATACATTGTTTAACCAGACAGCAAAACAACACAAGAAACCAATATTAAAAAGTTACTAATGCAGGAATTCTACAGATAGGTTTCCTGATGAACACCAGTGTAGAATTCCAGATATCATGTACATAAATGATATAAATTTTATACACTGCAAAATTAAATTAATCAGATTTCATTGGGGAAAGTAAGAACACAGCCAGGGTCCAGCAATCTAGAGTTATCTGGGTGTAGTGCTGGAGTCTTACAGATACTTAGTGATGCAGGTAATGTCTCAAGGAGTTTCTGAAGTACTTTAGTATTTAGGGAATTAGGTCCTTAGATGTTTTCTAACAGATCTTATTAGTCGCACCTTTAGGCACATCAGTACATACGAAAAAAATCTCGTTACTGAATTGAATATCTGCAGTTTAAAATAATGACTTGTAGGTAGACACCAAGTCTTCAGATTAGTCTCCATATAAATCATTTAATGTAAGCAATATTAAATTTTAAGAGCATGATGAACAATTGGTTTACCTGATATTCTTAAAAACGGGGGAAAAATGCAATATATTCTGAAAGTCTAAAATTACACTAACATGGTAAGGAGGAGAAGTCCCTTCATGCTAAAATAGGAGGCAACCTCAATTACTGTAGTTTTACCATTATTTCAAAGTGATGGCCAATCTCTTGTATACTTGCAAATATAAAACTTTCAGATGGCTTCATCCAAGGTTAGCCCATTTATTCCCAGTCATTCAATATTTTCTTACTGTTAGGAATTTTAAATGAACATTTTATTGTCAAGTGCCCTGGCAGCAGTCCATGTGAGTTGGGAGTGTAGTTAGAATATGAATGAGAAAATTAATTAGTTGGTGACAGTTTGGAATATTAGTTTTTAGCTGCCACTTTTTATTAAGTCTCTCTTTTTCTGGATGTACGTGACGTGACTGACAGCGTGTTTCTGAAATACATAGGATGTTTAAAAAATTTCATACTGAAGAACAATGTATTCTAACTCACTCTTTTGAGGGGAAAAAAACCCAAAATGCCATATTGTACTAAAGTTGAATGAGTACACTGCACAGAAATGCAGTTGTTTATCCTCTGTTCTGCCATATTCTATCAGAAATCCCAAGTCTCACACACTATAAAGAGTTCTTGAGACAACAAAAGAATAATTTTATTGTTCTTTTTCTCAAAAGGTCAGCTGTTATATAGCATTACTGTCCAAACACTGGCCTACAGATGTATTTTGTATCTCAGCAGCACTGCTAAAACTCAGTGTAAAGTTTGCATTACTAGTGGAGCTAATGACCTCAGGAATAATAATTTTGCAAAAAAAGAAAATGTTAATTATTTTGAAGAACATGTTTAGTGTAAAAATCATCTTTCTTAAAAAATAGATTTAATAAATTTACTAGAACATCTGGACAAGATTGACATATTAACCTTGTGAGCTTAATCCAAGTCAAAGTAAGGTAAATGTGATACTGTGATGGCTTTCTCACCACTGTGCTTCCACTTTCTATTTTTTATTATTTAACCTTGGCATTTTTATTCCTTTTTTATCTCATTTATATTCTTCTGACATACAACAAAATCTATTTTTAGATCTTGATAGAGCATTTGAAACTCTACCATATTACTGTGCAAATGCAAACATGCAGATATCTTATTAAAATGTCACTGTTTCAGAGATGTCTTTGGTGTAAATGTTGTTATTTAGATGAAAACTGATTATCGCAACAGTAATGGCTCTTGTTCTGTAAAATTTCATTTTAGGCCAGCCTGTTTTAGAAGTCTACAGCTGTCAAACCTTGTATCTTTCTCTCTGATCCCTCAAGCAGATACACTTTGTTCTTATAATAAAACATGTGTCTGTCCTTTAGCTGATTAGTGCATCAATGAGAACATAACAAGATATTCACTGTTTCCAGAGGTTTGTACATCAAAGAGAACTTTAAGCAGCTTTATGAAATGGATTTGATTTCTTAAAATCTCAAAATTGCAGCAGAATGGAGCTGGAGGAGGTTGTCAATGCCTTGCATCTTGCATAATTACTGAATACAAGTGGTCCAGAGTTGCATCTTTGTCTACAACATTCTTGTGGTTTATAAATGCCAAAACTTTACCATCCTAGCTTTTCTAAATGATTTCTATTACCTTAACTAAGAATCAGTCTCTAAACATACAGAGAAGTTTAAAAATATTATACTTAAAAGTTTTAAACCCACAAATCTTTACAAAAACTCTCCATATTTATATAAGTATAAAGGACATTAAGTCAACCCGCACAGCAGTGGCTCTTCACCACATAGTTCTCTTCCAAGATGACCCCACTGTGCCCATGGCAGGGATCCCTCTCTGAAAGAGATTGCCTGGGATGGTAACCAACACAGTGCTCTGGGGTGCGCACTCCTGGTGAACACTGAAAAAAACCACACACTTTGATAAGTACTTTAAAAAGTAGTCCTATTTTGCTTAGATTATCTGAATAGCTAGATTTACCTATACTGGAAGAGAAGTAATGCTGCTTGATCCTGAGAAAAGGGCCCAGATTTCAGACTGGCATTTGGTTTTAGCTTACAGAACTCAGACCTCATTCTGAACATTTATGCACTGCGAGGAGTCCAGAATAACTATTTTGGAAACTAGAATGAAGCTATGATAAAATCTGAGTTTCGAATCAGTGACAGACAGAGCAGAAGATGATTTTTTTAAAAATCAGTTCCAAATTTCATTTTCATTTATTAAAGTGATTTCTATACATTTCTATAAATTCCTTGACACAAAAGAATAAGTTTGGTAATTACTCGTGAAAATATACATTCTTCTGCAGTATTGTAAAGAGAAAAAAAGTCTTTCATAAAATACACGCAGCAGGTACCCTAAATATTCATTATAATGAGATGTTGAATTTTATCTACTAGGTATCAACAATATTGGGTTAAAGTAATGCATATAACAGCTACAATAGCTTGTCAACTGCTTGTGGAAAGCTTGCATGACATCTTCCCAGCTGTCAGAAACTTCAAAGGAACGTGTTTTTTCCCCATTTTAAACACATCTTACAAAACACGTATAATACTGCCTGCTGCAAGAGGGGACCTGTGATTGTGCTGTACTTCACGCACTCAGGGGGTGAAATATGGACAGGCTCTGGGCTTCAAGGTGGGCTGCAACTGGGAGCTCTCTCTCCATGCACAGATCTGACATCTGCAAACATCCCACTCACCTGGGTTTCTTCTGAAAAATCGCCCTCATTCAATGCTGTGTCAGAAAGGGAGGATGATACCAGTTGCACACATTCACACATTCTCTGCAGTTCAAAAAGCAGCAGGGAAGTGGACGAGCAGGGAGCTCTGTAGGCATCTCCCTCGTGAATCAGCAACCTCCCCTCCACTGTCAGCAAAGTTCACTCTATACTCATGAAATGTAAGGCAGCAGGCAAGGTAAAAGAAGAGAGGCATATTGATATCTAGATTTCCTGCTATCTAGATTTCTTTATTCAGGCTGTGTATGTAGATGTTCATGAATGTAAAAATCAGTTTAACATACCTCTTATTTATCTTATTCCTATAGTGTTGAAGTAAATACATTGGAACAGCAGCAGACTCCTGCCATCACTGGATCTAAGCTAGCTGGATTTAAATATTTACTTGAAAGGAACAGCGCTGTCAAGAAAATATTTAGAGCAGCAAGCAGCAACATCAAAGTAACAGGTCAAACAGATATGAGAAAACATGTATAAGTGTCAACACACAATAGCACCTTCAATAACAGCCATTCAACCCATAATCTTGTAATGGATCAACAGGTCCTCATGGACCTTCCTCACTATGAAAACAAAGAGAATTTTCTATTCAAAAACAAATAATAAGGAATAATAAAACGTAGATGTATATTTGTGCCAATATATATATATGAGAGAATGTATTATATAAATGAAAACTGGCAGCAGTCGAACATATTAGTCCTGACAAAGATGCCCTAAAATTGTATCAATGCGGTTTTATCTCTGCAGCCACATGATTACTGAACTGCATTAGAGACATATAGCTGACTAAATGTTCACTCTGGACTCACTGCAGGGAACAGAGCACTTATGTTGAAAGGTCAACAGTGTTAATTCTCTGTGAATGTCTTTTGCACAAACATGAACTCTTAACCAGTTCACATTTCCTAACCACCTCCTCCATTTCCTAAAATTCTTGCCCCACTTTTAAGTTGAGATAAAACACTGTCACAGAATCACAGAATAATTTGGTTGGCATGAACACCTGAAGGCAGCTCAGGGGGTTGTTAGGCTGAAAAGCCAATACAGACAACATAGCACAGGGGAAATAAAAAACACAAACCAAATCCTAATATAAACTTAGGTTTATGTATCTAGTGTCTGCATGTCCAAAAGCACACCATAGCCAGCTACCTCCCCACGTCAAAGGACCTAGTAATGCCTCATCTAAGGGACTCCCAAAGCTTCAGTTAGTGAACCAAGTCTTTAAATAACAAATCCCACCTGCATGGGATTAACCTTCTTCTGCAGAAAGGATAATTTGAAGCTTTAAAAGAATACCCACATTCCTTTAAGTTTTTCTTCTCTTCCTTATCTATATTCTCCTGCATCACGGCACTGACCTCACAGGTCGAAGGACTAATGGTTTTCACTAAAGCAGTAATTCAACTTTAAATCAACTGCTAGGGAGTGTATGGGAGTACTGCCTCTCTACCCTGCTGGAGGAAAGCATGACCTCCACAAATCTCTGCTTTACACTGAATTGACATGTGTTTAACCATTTTAGTATTATTTCTCTTATATACTCTCATGCTTCCCGCTCATTCAAGACTTCACTGTCTGATTAGAGAAATTATAAATCCAAACTCTGCATTATGATTAATGAGTCATGAACATCACAAGAAGGCAGCAAGAGACCTTTTTTGTTCATTTTAGCAAGGCTTCCTGTAATCAGCATCCCAAATATTTTGGCAGAGTTTGTTTATCAAATCTGCACTAGAGGAAAATCTATTTTAGAATGCTGTTTTCTTCCTATTTTGGCTTTTCTACAGGAAATACAACAGTGCTCCAATAGCTACATGCTCTGATTCAAAACGTATACAGCCATCTAACCCAAGTTAGCCCATCTAACCAGATAAGGGCAAGGTTTGCAGCAAAAAAAAAAATAAAGAAAACAAGCTTTAAGGAATAGAGTGTAAAAGTACTGGGGAGGGAGGAGTGGAATCCCAACAAGAAAATGCAGAAACCAAAACCCAAAAGAGACACTGTTTATATAACAGTAATTAAATGTAGAATTTTTGCAGGTATTGCTGTTAAAAAAGCTAGAATGGAAATTAAAATGATGGTGCAGAATACATGAAAAGCACCATGTCTCTGCTTATCCTGCTTTCCAGATTGCACTGAGGCTGACAGAGAAAGGAAGTCCTCACAGGACGATCCTCTTCAGGGTGTTAAACACATACTGCTAAATGATATTGCTTAAGGTTTCATATCTACTTTTGGAATAGCACCAAAGCACGTAACAACTCAAGGCCTCTACAACTGCAGTTGAGCTGGTGATTTTGTTACTGGGGAGTCTGAGCAGCTAGACACAACCCCTGTAATGTCATGACTTAACACACTGTGCATCAGCTGCTATAAATAAACTGGTAGTCTCAAAGGCAAAAAGGTTTGTTTTGAAAACAGGTAAATGAGCCTATCAACTCAAATCTTGATGCTGGATCAGGGATCTGCAGAGGAACAGAGCAGTACTTAGCAGCCAAGTGGTGCCCTCCCCTTCCCTGGTCGTAGCAGGGAAAATTATCAGTACCAAAACGAGGAACATGTTCGTTCACCCGCAGAAACTACAGAGAAGGCAGCAGGAGGACATCAGAGCCACTCTTCCCCAACCTCTCCACAGGCAAGCACCCTAGGAGGGGCTCGAGAAGAGAGAATATAGCAGCAAGCAGCTGAAGGAGGAGAAAGCTGCTCTCTGCATAGTTTTTCAGGTACTCCATGGAAATTGTCATTACAAGTGGTTCTGGGAACAGAGGAACCAGTGTTGAAGTTACAATCTAACGAAGTCCTGAAGGATGATATACGGAAACAAGTATCCTAACTGACCTTCCTAGAAACTAGAGGAAAAGCTGCCTAGGAGAACTAGAATAGATTTTTGTCTCAGGGAGGTAAAGGTAAATCTGAGGGCATTGAGGATATGGTGGATATATACTTCTGTAAACAAAAAAAGAATGGGACCTATGTTTTTTAAAAACAAGTCAAGCAGAACTAAGTGGAAATCTCATGAAGTTTTATTTTAACTAGGCTCTTAGGAGATTTTGCAGGCTCTTTCTGGTGGTTATGGGATTTTGCAGTATTTACAGTAGCCATGTAGATACATGTCTAAACAGAGGTCATGCAAATCAGTTGCACAGACAGAAGTACACTAATTTAAGTATTTAAGAGGCAGAAGTCAGCCATGTAGCAGACTTTTTCATGGTACATTAGAAGATTTAGAAACAAAATCTATCAGCATTCTTCTGCACAGAAAAGGTTGATTTAGGAGATACTAGACGAATTAATAATCAAATATGGTAATGCATATTAACTACAGAAAAATCTGCTATAGAAGGTACAGACATGGTTGAGAAAGTCTGGTTAAAATAAAAAGACTCAAGCACTAGTTTTCAAATGAAAGAGGTCATCCTTGCAAAATGCTATTTTTATGTTGATCCAGAGCATGTAATCTTTATTCATTTATTTTGTATTAAGACAAGATATATGGGGGTCTGTTTCCATCACTAGAAAATATATGAATGAACTGGCTTTTTGCCTCAACTGATATTGTCTTCACATCAGCCCTAAGCAAGACACATTGCAGCAGCAGCACACGGCACAAGGCTCCTCTGTGCCAGCAGAGAAAACCGCTTTCCTGACTTCATCATCCCATTCCTTTTCTTAGCGATCTGCTGTGCCTGTAAAATCTCAACAGTGGTAAAGAAAACTATGTGCTGGACGGGAACAGTTGTGACTATCATCACCGTTTGTGCAAGGAGGATACTGTGGGAAGAGGAAGCACTATATGGCTCCCACTCACTCCTTGCACACAGTCACAGAGACCCTTCTCAGCCTTGCTCTCTGCTCTCTGGTCTCTCCTGTGGTGGAAGAGATCACCCAGGCCCTGACAAGTAAGAAACCTCTTAAGAGCAGGGGCAGTTCCCAGCAGAGGAAGGTCATCATCGAGTGCAGCAATGGGACTCTCGAGTTCAGTAGTCGATGTAAACTCTCTAGAGCTTAATGAAGCTTGTTGGTATGGGAATGAGGAGGCCACGCTCATGGAGTTATTACTGCCCAGACCGCACAGATTCTTTGAGTAAAATGCAGCTTTGGTCATCAGCGATCAAATACAGCTTTTCTCTCAAATGCCCCTGTGATGGTCAACTTTTACAAAAAGATGCCAGGTATGCTTCCAGCAGCAGTTCTAAGCTGAGGTGCTGTCTCCGAACCTGAATTCATGACCAGCTCAGCATCACAGTTATTAATAGCACATCAGAAAAAAAAAGTAAAATCCTGTATCATCATAAGATTCATATACACAGCTATAATTTTGCTCTTTTGCATGCTCCTGTATCTTTCAAAGCTGTGCCATGGGGATATTTGCACAGAAAGGCTCTGTCCACTTCATAGGACTTATTTTCACTCTTTCATGTGGGCACTGAGAAACCAGAAAGTCCTCAAACTCAACCGATATAGCAAGATGTCACTGAATAATGAGAATATTTCTCTTTAAGAGGACTTCAGGATTATCTAAGATAGCAAATAATGCCTCAAAGTTTTGCTCCATCCAGCTGGAAAGGCTGCAGGGTGGCACTCTCATCCATCCTACATCCAGAAATGGAACAGCCCCCTCTGCCCCAGGGTCCTTGCCTTGTTAGATGCAGGAACAGTGCAAGGAAGG
This sequence comes from Mesitornis unicolor, assembly GCF_000695765.1. NCBI lineage: Eukaryota > Metazoa > Chordata > Aves > Mesitornithiformes > Mesitornithidae > Mesitornis > Mesitornis unicolor. The sequence goes on from NW_010163596.1 coordinate 59,765, forward strand.
ACAAGTGCAAGGCTACCAAAGAAATGCAGGCAGTGCAGTGTGGAATAAACCAAATTACAAGCTTCCAACCAGACTGATGGGAGAAAGGAGGAAGGAGGTCGAGAAACAAAAGGTATACTACAGAGTCATAATTACTGAATACCCTGAGGAGAAAATGGTGAAATTATGTCAGTTTTCAGAAACACAGATTAAAACACTAATTAAAAAAAGGAAACACTAAAGAGCAAAGGAGCTGGTTGTGAGTCAACTTCACAAGTATCAAATGGGAGAGATTTTCAGTTACTTTGTGGACTGAATACAAACTGAAGCCTAGAGATTAAATGTCAACAAATGAAGGCAAAGCATTAATCTATTGTGCCATATCACCTCACTCCCAAATCACTAACGAGCCACTATCTATCTTATCTCTGCTTCACTTATCGACGATCTCCATTTGTTTCATCAAGGAAAGGGACAATCCATTTAGGACACAGCATACATCATCCTAAGCAGAAAGAAATACTTTGCAATAAATGGCATCAACGTGATGGACTTTGTGTGCTATAAGCAGATGATGTCCTGCTTTGGCACAAAAGTATGTAGTAGAAAAGTATAAGCAGCATTATTTTCTGTCCTTTGTATATGCATTTCTCTCAAACTTGCAAACTCAACTCATTCTCTTTGGAGATCAGCAGG
>NW_010163596.1:60470-83358 GCF_000695765.1 Mesitornis unicolor
ATTCACACCTCTAGAAAAGAGAGCCAAGTCTGAACTTGCTCTTTCACAGTGCACACCAACACACCCAACTGCTCACATCATCTCTTGGGGGGAGCTGGCTTCATTCTCTGCACCTTTGGGTAAAGTTGTGAAACTGCTGGGACAGCTCTCCTGGCACACTGTGTTTTATAATGAGATTTTATTTAACAGGACATGCCTTTTGGGGAGAAAAGGCTTTCGAGCAGACCGCTGTGTCATGCAGAGCTGTATTTAAGAGCTTTTCAAGAATCAAATTATTTCAGGGAACCCAGTACCTACATGAGGTTCCTCACAGGGAAACAAGCGACATTGTTCTTTAAAATCAATACATTTTTAAGAGTTGGAAGTAGACAGTTTTGTATTTATTCATTTCATACTTGTGGCTCATGTTTTGTAGAAAGGCCTTCTGTTAACTAAGACATCTGCCCTCAACAGACAGAAGGTCATAAGATGAGCAGTTTCACAAAACCTTAAAATATTCTCCAAGTTTAGCTCCTTTTAATCTGTGAGATGCAACACAACAAGCACATACAATAGGGAAGCAGAAAGGTTTTGTCAGCTAGAGCTTGCAAGATACCTGCACACAGATTATTTCACAGATGAAACAGAAATGTCAAGGGTTTCCTGTCTCTTGCCACTGTTACTACAGCAGGTGAGAGATTCTTGAATAGGAGAAATTAGGTATTAAAAGTCAAAGAAAGAAGTTGGATGCAGTGGTCATGGTGATATTTAAAATGTAACCATTACATTTTGAAGTCAAACCTCCCTGAAGTGTACAGACGTTTTTGCTGCTTTACAATACCAGCAGACTTGCGCACACAGAGCTGCTCCAATTCACCTCCAGTTTGCATTCAGAATGATTTCCACGTAATTGAAAGGTCCAAACACCTTTTTTTTAATTGAAAGCTAAGATTTCTTAATGCATTAGTGTAACAAGATGCTTCTCTGGCAAACATCAAGGCCAAAAAAAAACAAAACAAAAATATCACAAAGCGCACAAGATGCCGGGTACAGGTCCCCACCAGAGACGGATAATAGACTTGATGGACCATTACTCTGCTCCAGTGTGCCTGTGCTCAGAGTCAGCAGGGAAGACGTAGGCAGTAAAAGAAACAGACTGCAGATTAGAAGGAAAAGGAGGAAAATTATGTAGGGACGGCAGCTAAAAAAGAGAAGCTTCTCAGAGAGTTTCCTTCTAACATTTTATCTCAACATTACGGCCAAAAAGAAATACTTGCGCCTTGCCAGTTTAACTACTCTGCAAACAAATATATTGCAGGCTGGGCTGAGGAGATGTAAAATCAATGCCATAAACATGTGTCAATGCTAATATTGGCTCATATTTCTACTGTTTACAGCATTTAACCTGCACCTCAGGGAAGTCAATAATTATTACATCAGTAATGAATAAGTTCATTGTGGCAACAGCAACTGAAAATATATTGTAGTTTTGCTACGACAAAGCCTGAAGAAGGATAACACTTTAAAGCAAAACTGGGCAGTCTGGCCAAAATTCTGCCCTGCCTCCCTGCACACTTATCAAGTGTAATTTTTGTTCTGCATTTATTGCTGTGACCAAAACTGCAGGATTACTGAATTTAAAAAGAAAAGCCAGAGAACAGGATGCCAGAAAGTTGACTAATAGTAAAGTTCTGATAAAAGCATTAGTCATAACAGAATAATCAGATAAAATCAGAAGGTAAGTTCGCTGGTAAATCTGAGGAAACGTAACGTTCCCGATGCTGAAGGAGTAGCATAAATTATTTGCTAATGCAATACAGTATTCACTTGCTAATGCATGACTGTACTTTCTAATATAAATGCACTGTAATTAGTTAAAATAATAAACTGACAAATCCTCTGCGTTTATCTGAAAATGTATAAAGCAAGCAGATAAAAGTGCCTTTACCTTGTAATATTTCAAGATTGTTCCAGTGAGTGCCAGACATCCGCAACAGTTTACATTCATGGAAAAGGGATGGACTGTGTTGATAAGCACAAAATCGGAATTATATGAGCCTTGGCTTAGTCCTTAATGCTAAACTCTCTGTAAATGTGAAAGCTGGGCTCTGGAGATAGCAGACAAATGTCATGTTTGAACAAATGATATTGGAAAAACTAACTGGAGGTCCCAGAAATAGAACTAGAGTGGGGCAGACAAACCACAGTAGTTAGTTCCCAGATAGCATCTATGCTCCATGCAGGACAAGATGGAGGAACACAGATTAGAGAATCACAGTCACAGCTCAGTCACAGACAGAAAAACACTTTTAATGGAATTACAAAAGTTTGAGATACAATAGGCATATTTAGGTCACCTAGGCCATCTTCCATCCCTTCTGGAGCTGAACTACACCACAGGACAAATGTCTCAGTGCTTTGTCCAGACTTGTTATAAACAACAGGAAGAGGCTGGGAATGTGCAAAAAGGCAACACAAGTATTTCTTTCAGTGGCTTACATGAAATAGTAATGTTGTTATAGCCAGTAACAGCAATATTAGCCAAGATAGTTTTTGAGTATGGCCAGTATTATGTTATGCTTAATGGGACATGGGAGCTCAAATCGCTGTACTCAGAACTAATTTTTCCTCACAGGTATATTTTTCCTAGATTATTCCAGACCTTATTTTCCGATATGCATTTCACTATTTCAGTGCTTAATATAGGACCTTACTAAGTAACAGACTGATTCCTTTCTAGCTAGCTCCACCTTTTTTCTTGTGTCCATTTAATCAAATACATAGGTAGTTAAATACCTCCCAATTTTAGAAACAGAATTACAAAAAAAAAACCCCAAAACAACAGCATAGCTAGATAATTTCCTACTGGGACCTAGCACTGATACGCTCTCATCACTGTTGCCGTTATGTTTACATGCAAATATGCACATTTCAGTACCTCAGTTTTCTGAACATTACCAAGGTTCTCATTACTCCAGAATCACCAGTGCCTCTTTCCTGTATTTTTGATGCAATTTATTCTCACAGCTATTTGTAAGCCATGTTCGTCCCACCTTTCTTGATTTGTTAAATGAGTCCACTGCTCCTTTTGAGCAATGTTTGATTTTCAGTACTAGTGACAAATGTACTAGAAAGTCACATACCCATACAGACACATACGCACCAACCATTCACCTGTCTTCCTGTGTAGTTAAAACTGTCGGACAGATTAGAATTCACTTGTTTTAATATTTTGCTGTTCTATTCTTTCCTTTTCAAGTCTTAACTAAAGTCTTACTTAATTTTGTTTAATCCTTTCTTCTTCTCTTATGACCAGACACATTTTAAAGGACCATTATAAAATATTTTGCAGATAAAGTCTTAAAAAATTGACAAGTTAAACACAAGAAAAACACAGCTTGCTTTTGCAAACAGCTAACAACCTTTTCTCTACAAACGTTGCCCAGTAAACACTGCAAATTCAAATCAGCCCCAGACAGTCACCACATCTTACACACTGCCTTAGAAACAATTCTGGGAAAGCATCATGAATCCTGCACTGGTTTGGAAAGCCCAGTTTTAAGGAAAGGAATGGAATTAAGTGTAAGAAAACACAGGAGCGACTGGCAGTAGCAAGACTTGGCGTATGACTCAGGAGGCAAAACAATGTTTGCTCTTCCCTCAAACATTTAAAATACTGTTGAGGAGTGATTTAGGATCTGTTCCTTGCTAGAGGTCAGCTTCAAAACAAAAGTAGCTCAGTAACTGGTAGACATAGAGAAACATCGCTAGAGTCAGCGAACAGAAATGGCACAATGAGGCGAGGGAACTAAATTTAGAAAGAAATTACAAAAGGAAAAAAAAAAGGAGTTTTCAAGCTCAGAGCTATCTGCATTTATAGGCCCAGAGAAGGCAACACTAATACCGTAGAAAAGTAGCATCTGATTATTGCTTCAGGGAACTATGCATGCCAATGCACAAAATACGGCATTATCAGAGCAATTCGTGCTGTGTCCACTTCTGGCAGGGCAGAGCACTGAGCCCTTTGCAGCAGCACAGACCCACACCTCCAGCTTTTTCCTTCCCACCCCCCCCAGCCTGCAAGCACAGCACCAGTCGCGCCCAGCCTGCAGGAGACCCACGGGGGGCTGCGGGGGTGCTGGGGGTCTGGCAACTGCTGAAGAGAACTTAAAAAGAAGCAAAAATATCTGAAGATCCAAAGAAAAACGTGCAGCAGTACTCGGCACAGCTGCTGTAGAGTAAATGAAGTCTCAGTTATTTTTTTAGCAGAAGTCACACAACGTGTAACTTCCAAGTCCTGATCCAAAAGGAAGGATTTGCCGTTATCTCCTACACCAGCAGAAAGTCTTCTACCACACAGCATCCCATCCTGAGAGCTGCAGTACGTCTGCAACTGAATATAGGCTCTCATTTATTTCATACTTCCAAGTCATAATCATTTGAGTAACAGAGATACAGCCGTTGCTGTGCAATGTGTGCAGGAGCTTGCACAAAACTTAAATATCAGGAAAGTGCAGTATCTATTAGTAATGAGCTAGGAAGCAATGTAAAATGTGACAAGGCAGTTCGTGTGGGACCACCAGCAGTCTCTGGTACATGGAGAACATTGCATAAAAAAGGCTGCTTCACAGAGTCTGGTGCTTGCTGCAATTTTGGAAAAAATGGCTGAAAATAAGCTGGTGCTAAAGGAAAACAATTTATCTCAAAGAAGTGAAGCTTTTCACAAAAAAACCCACCCCAATTAATCTTGACTCATAATCCTTCCTCTTTTTTTTTTCATACCTTTCTAATCACAATCCCTATACAGGGTAATCTGTTCAGGGTCACTATTTGAGAAAACTTCTTATAATAGGTTCTTCTACTTCACTGCTTTACAGAGTCCTGTAATATCTATTTCAGCCTAGGACACAGGACATTTGCTATTTTGAACGGCTGAGCAGAAAGCATGCGATATAATTTATGAAATCTCCAGTATGTCAAAGTGGAGGTTTGTTAACCTCACGTCGCTATGTCTGCTTCTACTCCACCTGTTTAATTTGACTTCTCTAAATATTTGTAATGTAAGTAGAACTGCAGTCACCATGAAAATCGATTTAAAGGACAAAAGCGGATAAATCTTTATTAGCAGTTCTAAATATCACCTCACTAGGTACCCTTAAGTATACACTGTTGTAAATCTGCAACCGTTTCTTCAGTAGCAAGTATGAATGTCACAGCTTTGTTTTCCCATTTGCTATAACTATCATTAAACAATAAGGAGACAAAAACCTTGAAGCAGCCCACAGGAGAACAAGATCCCAGAGGGAAAAGAGCAGAGAAATGGAGTGTCCTAGGAAATTTGTGCATGCTCTGTTAAGACCACCAGGTCTTTAGGCAGTACAATCAGCTGCTAATGACACAGCATCACATCAGATGGTGTGACAACTGCAGAACAAAAAGCAGGAATGTGCTGCAATTGATTTTCGCCAGACAAGGTTACAATCAGGACATACCATGGTGGTGTGTTTTAAAGACAAAATTCCTAAAAATGACTGCATTCCAAAGTAAAACTTGGTTGATCCCAATGTTAATAAATGGTTTTAGCTTGCATAGCAGATTTACAGAAATTAGTATAGATAGACTAATCAAGAAGATCTTTGATGGAGATAAATATGATTTAGAAAACATTACTCCTCTCATTCACATTCCCAGTGTCATATGTTGGTTTATGTTGCTGTGGATGACTGAAGTGACAGTAAAGCTTTATTTGGAAACAATACCAGGAAAAGGATTTAGCTTAAAAATCACTGCAAGTTTTCTGAACTACTTTTTATGAAGGTATATTTAGTCTCAGGTTTTAAAAATACAGTACTATCAATCCCAAATCCTTTATTTAGTAATTTCAACAGAAAACAAATGGAACATATGTATTCATTTTCCCCCTTTCAAGCAGTTTAAAGAAATCCAACCCTGTAATTTAAGGTTAAATTCCACCTTGAGAAAAAATATCCCTGAAAAGTTGGAACAGAAGCAGAAGTGGCAGCATACTTAAGGATGCATCATGTGCAAGTAAGTTCCTGTGTTGGTGCCATTGCCACTTCCCACCTTCCTCATCATTCACAAAAAAGGAGAATATGAAAGCCTTAGCCAAAGCATTGCTGGTTTTCAGATACTACCCATTTCTAAAAAAGCCTTTGTAGCAGCTATATGGAGTAAAATATTGGTTACAGCAGCATTAGAATTGTTTCAAATCCAGCTGGGAGGCAGGCACTGAGGCAAACGGGATTTAAATCACAGTTTTACATCACCATCAGTTTTAGTATTAAGTTTGTCTAACTACAGCTGTGCGACCCTGAATTGGTGGAGGACGACTCCATGGTGGGGATTAATTTTATCTTCTTTCTTGTGCACGCCTTGGATCCTTTGGGTATGTAAATTAAAAGAACAGTACTCATCTCTCATTTTCCTTTTTTCTCTTTGCAACTCCACAGCACCTGATAGTTCAAGAACTGTATTTCTAACTGCAGTAGATTAATTTCTTCTTCTAGGTTAATGAAGGAAATGGAAAACCAGAAAAAAACAACAAAATAGTGGTACTGGAGAAGGAAAAAACAAACTCTCCCCTGACCTTTTCCACTGCCTGAGCCAAATCAAGCTGTTCACCATCACCACGTCTCACCAGCTTCTATTACCACATCTCAGAGTGCCCGGGTGCCCCCTTCCCAGGGCAGCCGCATCCTTCGCCAGCTCCTCACAGGTGGCCATGGTCACCCCTGCATTATGCTTCTCAAAGTGAAGTGTTGTGTCATTTTGCATGCATCACAGTGGTAGTGTATCCCAGAGCATCACGTTTCTTGTCCTGAATTGGCAAAACCTCTAACCCCTCTGCAGTCTGCCTTTTCCTAAAGAATACAAATGGATTTTTAAAGCTGGTTCTGCAGTCTGTGTCTCATTTTCTCTAATTAACACAAGGAAAAGGTAGACTTTGTCACACAATTAACCAACTGCTCATCACCTACCTCCCAGTCCTAGCAGACCAAAAGGGATGATGAGGGGAAGGTGGATGGGAACACCTAAATAAATGAGTGGATCGAAAGAAGATAAATTACTTTAAAAGCACTTATTGTGTACTCAAAACCAACAAAACTTCACAGAGTTCATGCTGTTGCAGTCAAGATGAGGCTCACAACAAGAAAAAACAAATACATATGCCTCAAACTGACATCTTGACCTGGTATAAACAAAACAGAGTTCCGAGTTTTCAGAGCTCATGTGGGATGGTCTTTTCCATTTATATATAGTCAGAATTACTTTCAGATACAGCCCCGAACCAAGGAGATTGTGTTATTCCTAGTAATTATAAATATTCTCAGCTTCTGAGTAACCATAAAGTATTCATAAATTTCCATTTTTAACTGAAGAAAAGAATTCTCTAGTCACATTTTTGAAGTTTTATTTACCATAATTAGTCGAAATAACACAAAAGGGTGTGAATGATCAACTACCTCTTACAAATGGAGCAACATCAGCCTACTGCACACTCAGTTTTCATTTTACATCAAGGACTTTTGGATAGGGAACTCCAAAGCAAACGTTTTGCAACCAGCTTCTATTTTTTAATGCTATTAATGAATAAGAATTAGAAACGCAAATATATAAAGTAAAACTGGAGTAAACCCAGACAAAATCCAAAATAAGCACAGAGGATTATCGCTTATTCCTCAAACTGAGAGCACAGAACCAGGAAAACAAAAATGTTGTGGAGGGTGAAATTTAGGCACGAAAAAGCCCAGGGGAGGCAGAAACAATGCAAAAAGCCTCTCACTGAGGATCTTCTCCTGTAGGCAAAGGCTTTAGAGGAGCTCAGAGTCATCATCTAATAATGACAAAAAACTCTAAAGGAATAACAGAAACAAAGATAGAATCCACATTTTATTTTAAACTTATAAGGGGTAACCAAATAGAATTTTTGTTTTCTTTGCATTGCTTTCCTCCCAGAGCAAAAATACATAAAAATACATCTTTAAAATCCAGGAGGCTACATTCCTTGAGGAAATAACTTATCGATAGCAAACAAAACAGCAGCATTTACTACTTTAATAAAAAATTACCATTTGCTTTGTTTTGTTGTTTTCAAGATGCTTATTTTCTTCAAAAGGAGCATTTGTATTAATCTTATCCAGCAGATCATTGTTTTTATCCAGCAGTTAGCTAAACTTCTCTTGTGCTTAATAGTGTTACTGAAATTATATACGACAGTGCTGATACAGCTATTCACTTGCATGTTCAAGCCTGCATCAGTAATGAATATTTCTCAAGCTGCTTTGAAGCGTTATGAAAATAGAATGAAAATGTGATTACTGTCACAGTAATACTGTCAGATTTCTTAATGAGACAGTATTCTTTCTTTTGTCTCAGACAAAATGTTACTAATAACATAAAAACATGATTAACACTTAAATTAGGCTTTGCTGTATTACATTATAGATGAAATTTACACAGATGTGTCCTTTTCCCTCATCCTTCACAAAAAACTTTCTTCAGATATTATCATTTTATTAAACTAGGTTTTATCTCAAAGATAAAACAACTAATAATGCCCCAGATTGAGGAAGTAGGTTTTTCCTCTCTCCATCCCTAATCTTTCATTCAGCATCCCCTCATGCTTCCTCCCTGATCCTCTTTGCAGAAAGCCAGATCTTCTCATAGCAGCATAAGCAGAAATAAGCCCAAACTGAAACACAGGTCCTGAACACCTATGAAGTTTTGGCAAATTCAGAGTAGGATTTAATTAATTACTGTATTTATTACTCTGAATACATTACAAAATGAGACATTTGTCTTGTTCAGAAAGACCCCTGAAAGGCACCACCAGAAATCCACATGTGGAGCTGACTGTGTCCACCTCCACCACACCAGCTTTAAGTTATAATCCTACATCTCTCATTATCATTGTCTTCCAAGGTTATTTTAAATTACACCACAATATTCCAGATGTTCAAAGGGCTCTCTAAATCTCCCTTGTTAAAAGACACAGAATTCAGAACATATTGGCCACCAAACCTTTAAGTTTCAGCTCTTCTGTGTTTCATATAACCATTAGAAAATCCTTAGAAATACAACATATTAATATGATAACTGTCAGGTATTCTATATCACTTGTACAGAATACTGGTATTTCACAGAAAGAGATATAACAGTAAAATATCAGTCCACATTTTTGTGTGTTTATGCATGCACATATAAATGTAAGCCTATTCACTTAAAGGGAGTATGTTATGGAAAGTCCTCTAAAGTAAAATTTATGACCAAATATACGTTATACTTCTTACTGTAGTAATCAGTGTGTTTTCCTCCCCAATAATTTCAACAGCTTAATTTTAATTTAATCTTTTTTTCCAGTTTTACTTTTAATTTTTTTAATTAATCACTGGGACAGGGCCATCTGACTTGCCAGCCACCTTAGATAAGTTTCAAGGAAAGACTGACAAATCTTGCTCCACTGCTCAAGGCCCAGTGCTAAGAGCTATTTGAGTTCTGATTAATTTTTGTGGGTACAGCTATTTTTCAGGCTGACACAGTACTTGTCGCTTCACAGTACTTTTAAATTTCTGCTAAATTCCTTTCACTTGTTTGCAATATGTAAGTCAGAGAAGTAATAAATTCCTTTGTCTGGCCTTTTCTGCTATTTGCTTGGCAGGGATCGTGGGAAGATGGAAGACAAGGTGAGCAATGACAAGGACATTTGCAGACACCCAGTAATGCAAGGTCACGCTATAGAGCTCGCATTATTCAGCCTGGTCTTGGGACTAATGATGATGTATTTAAACCTTGGTAAGGACATGGATATGGGATTTAGAAACATTGCCTAAAATGTGTCATTTTCCAAATATGAAGCTGTTGGGTTTGGGTGTTTTCATCACTCTCACTTTCTTTGTTTTTCTTTCCTCAACTTGCTAAACTTCGGTTCCATCCTTTCCCTTATTTGCCAAGTGTTTCCATACCTGTAGTTACAGTAACTTGTGGCTTTTCTTTAGTTTCATGAATCACTGTGCCATATCTCAACAAGCACAGACAGAATTCAACTGAGTTATCTGCCTGAGTTGCAATACAAAGTTGATCCTAACGATATGGCTCGAATTATTATGTTAATTACATTCCTTCTTAGAAAATTTACAAACAAATCCATTCAAATTAAAGGTTATTTTCTAAAGCTATGTGAGATTGCTAATAGGACAGGTAAAGGGTGGACATTCAAGGCTCCTATATTGTCATTTTTTTATTATAGAACAAGAAATAGAGAAATAAACAACAAAAAATTACCACAGGTTTCTTCCATTAGCTTCTTGGAAATCAAATCAGAGAGTGTTGGTTCACAGTTTTCAGATGATCAGGAAATCATCACTAAGTGGTCACTTGCTGGTATTTTTTTTCCATCATAATAATGAGAACAAGCATTATCTACCCTTGTATTCAATCAGACCAGTGGAACTACAGCCCCAGATTAGACTGTAATCTAATAACTGCTGGTGACTGAGGTTATATGGATGCCATCAGCACACACATCAGGATAAACCACTGTGACCTTCACCTCTCTGCCTCCAGATGATACCAGCATACTTCAAGGCAGATGTTGTGGTGGAAAAAGTTCAGTTTACTACATGGCATTGAGAGACTGACAAAAAGACCAACACCAAAAATAGCAGCAAAGGAGCAGTGAACAAAACCATGGCATCCCATAAACTTCACCTAATATTTAAGAAAAATTTTCAACATTTTTTCTCAAAATGTTTGGTAGTAAGTTCTTCATATTAAATTGCCTGAGAGTGACCAGAGGCAAAGGGTTTATGATGTTAATTGCTCTCATCTCACCGTTTCCTTGCGCCCCTTGCATCTGCTGTTTTAATCTCCCTATTGTCTCATCTTAAACATAGACTAAGACATTTAAAGAACATATGTTTTTGTGACGTGTACTGACTGTGGCTAGAATAGCAAGGTCACATTTTCTAACTGACCTGCAGGTAGCCCTGCAATATCAACACTTATGAAAAGTAGGGACCAAAAAAAAGCAACCTAACCAATTACAGGAACAAGCTCATCAAAGGAAGAAAGATTTTCCAGGAGAGAAAGGCTGCTGTTACAGCTGGTGTCAGCAATATTAGGAAACTGAGGGACCAAATGTTAGCTGGAATATTCCAAATGAATCCTGAACTATAAACCAAATGGTAATAAACAAAGCTATTTGTCAGTTGACCCCCCTTGGATGTTGTTAACAGGCAAACAGCATGCCCATAGCCTATGGCAAACCACAGACTCTCAGTGATAAAATCATGACAGCTAGCAGATGAATCCTTTCTGAATTCTATTAAATAAATTAATAATCTTAGCAACATCATTACAGCAAAACATCCATCTTCTGCAACAGCTGTTCTTCCATTGCCTGTTGCATTCATTTTCTGTGCTCTTGCCATGCCTTACACAGTACAACTTAACTCACTGAGACTGAACTTTGGCTTATCAACGACAGACCTAATAAAATCGATTTGCATTTTTATGCAGTCCCATCAGTTTGTGCAAAACACAAGCTTTTGCTTGAACAGAAAAATATATCCAGCTACTCTGTCTCTAAAGTAAGCAGCAATAAAATTTGGTACTATCTGATGAGAATAAAATGCAAAATCTAAAAAAAAAATAGACAGCTCTCATTTAAAACCTTCTCTGAATCTTTCAATTCAGCAACTAAGATAGAAAATTAAATCTAATATGTTCCTTTCCCATCTTTAGCTAACTATCTAATGATAAACAAAACTTGTTAGCAGTTAAAGGATGCTTTAAAATGTACCTACTGCTAACAAATGGCTTCTGAGTTTGCTCCAGTTACAATCTGCACCTCTGTACCCTAAAAGAAAAATGCTCCTGGCATTCTTAGATCATTTCCAGAAGAAAGGCAATATAAGCATTAAACAGTTAGCTTAGGAAAGAGAAATGACAAAAAGGAAAAATTTCACACTTCACATTGAGCCCAATGATCACTTCTCCAAGTCACCACCTCCATTTGAGTTCACAGATAGGAATATTGTTACTGTTTATGGTACCTGTGCACTTGTATCTAATTCTGGACCTGGGCAGTTTTGATTTGCTTTACCCACTACTTTCTAAAAGTGCCTGGAAAATTTAATTAAACACACTTTTCTATCTCAGATGAAATGATTGTACATAGAAATCTTTGTAACCTTTGAATAATTAAAATCATATTTTACTTTTTGGTGACACCTCCTATGCAATATGTAACCAAAGTAATACTTTGCAGAAGTTTCTCAAAGGAATAAAAATGCACCAACCATGGGTGCTTTTTCTTCTAAAAGCCTTGACAACATTTTTGAGGTCTGCAGTACAGACAAGTATTTAGCATCAAATAAACATGCTTAACATCAGACACAGCCTCCTCTATTTCATCCCCTGTATGGGAAATAACGCTTTTCTCATGTGTATTTAATCGTGCAAATCAAAGGAGAGAGAACCATGAGTCCATTTGCTCTGCTCGTCCTTCTATGCTCCAATTTCCAATTGCTGTAGCAACAATCCTTGTAACTTTTTTTTTTAACCCTATTTTTGTGGAAAAAGTGTGCCAAATGGCATCAGTTGTAGGGTCTCTCTCTGTCTGATCTGTCAAAAACTCTTGTGTAGTTTAGATTTTCACTTACATGCATTACAAACATCCATTAGACATTTCATTGTAATCCACAGTGGAACTCGCCTGAAATTTTTGTAATACAATTTTCGTGTTATTCTCCCTTTCCCTGAACTGTCCTTAAAATGTACTTCAGAACCTACTTTTGTCAGAGACAAAATGTTGTAAAGACTGACTTCCTTTAAGTGCTATGTGTCCTGCACATACATGGCAGTATTTCAGTGGGGCTCGAGATTTACAGCATTCCACATTTAGCAGGTTTTTGTTCTCTGTGTAATTAATTTCTTTAAACTTTTCGTTCTCTACTGCAACACTGCTGTTCGCTCAGCAGTTATATTACCTATAAAGTACAATACTTTGCACTGCAGAGATCATCTCAGTGCCTGCAACAGCACTAATGGCAGAAGCACCTCAAAGCTTTGGAAAAGCTTCAGCAGCTGGATCAAAATGAGGAACCTAAATGCACAAAAATTGTGTTCTGGATCTGGTTTTGCTACTGACTCACTGTCAAGCTTAAATTCAGCTTCTCTCTTTAGGGCACTGAGGATAACGATACTTACCCACCAACCAGAGAATGTACTAAAAATTATGGCTGACAATGTATTTGGCATGGATTTTGCAGTGAGACTAATTTAAATTCAGATGAGAGAAGTAACCCTTCACATGTCCTTGAAAAATCACACAATGCAACTACTGCATCATTATTTTATTTACATTTTCACTGTCTTGTCTGGGTATCTCTCAAAGAAGGGAAAAAAATGTAAAAGTAATATTTTGCAGAAAATAAAGTTTTGTAGAGGAAGACACTCTTACAAAGCTTAAAATCCCAGAAGTCAAGAAAATGCGGGGTTAGTGTGCAGAGTAGATTGCTCTGCATATCTCTTTTCAATGATGGACACTTCACATTCTTCTACTACAGTATTAGGTATGTAACATACAGCTAGTAGCAATATTCTTCCCTGAGCATCCTACAAGAATGTTTCACAGATTTCCACTCACTGTCTAAACAACAGAACTGAAAAGATAAAATTTACTATGCCTTATCATTTGAGATACTACGTCTAATCATTTAAGATACTATTCCTATGTAAGCACATTTTCATTAAAGAGCTTCAATGACTGTACAACAACTGGAAAAATAATTTAAGTGGTTTATGATGTTGGGAGAACACAGTTAAGCCTAGTCAGTTCTCATCTGCTCTGATTTATATCAGAGGATCTATTCCTGTCTTCTATTTCTGTAAAATGATGTTTGTCTCACACAAGGAAGCATTCCCATGGGCTTCTTTTTCCTCTATTCAGTGATGCAGCATAACACTGACTGTCAGGAGGACTACCTAACAAACTATTTTCATGTTCAGATGATGAGCCTGAATCTCCTTCCATTAAGTCTGAAACACCCCTCATCCACACTTTTGGTTTCTTACCCGCACCTGCTGTGGCATGGGAATTCCATTAGAAAAATATATCAATATTTTCCTGCTATTCTCCATATCTGTGTTACCATGAAATCATTAGGAACAGACATCATCAGTCAAATACAAAACATGTGGAAGGTGTGAGACCTAAATATACATTACATAGTCACAGATGGAAGATTTTAGTAAATTGCTAATAACCAATAGAGAATTTCAAAGAAACAAATACGAAAAGGAGGACATCATCATATCAATGTTTCACCAAAAAGACACTCAGACCAAAGTTTGAATTATAGACTTTTAAGTAATTCTATAAATTCAGTATTTCTTCCTGAACACCACCACTAACTAGAAAAGCACTGCTTATAAAAATACAACTCTAAACTCAGTTTAACAACAAAGAAGATTGTTTAGCACAGAAGTTGCACATCTACAGCAGGAGTCAGGTAGAACATGGGAACCTAACACCAAAATTACACAGCTACAAGGTCGGTTTCTACTTCATCCGAAGTCCATGGTACTTTATTTTTCAGCTTCAGCACCCTTATGTGTCTCCTGGAAGCCGCTCCACGTAGTGGAAAAGATACCATGGGCCACAGTGCCTGAGCAGGAGCATGGAGGGAGGAAGATCTCCCTGAGAGCTGGGAAGGGCAGTCCAGGTCCTGCTTCAAGAACACTTGAGTGCTTTATTTAATGATGGTTCAAAGTAAATTATTTATTTTATGCAAAATATATTTTTTTAAAAGCCTATGAGGCCTTCTGCATGAGGAAGAACCCTTTCTCTTCTTTCTCCAGCTCCATATAAAAGCAAGAAGAAAGCCCTGCTCAGGTTTGCCTTCAAAAGGCAGAGCAGGTGTCAGTGGCCCTTTGCTCTCTGCCCTTCCAATGTTCACATCCTCATTGCCTTGCTGAAATGCAGGTGTACAAGACTGCGTAAGTCCACACCACAGACCTTGTCAGGAGCTGATGCAGATTAAAGGTGATAGGGAGAGAGGTAGGAGCAAATGGTATCAACAGGGCTCCTTAAACCAGCACAACACTTGAAAGCAGCATTGAAATTCCAGCCCTGTTCTTCCAAGCCCTTCTCATGATGGGGAGAAGGGACAGGGAGCCAAACTGCTTCACACAGGGTCATGCAACCCACTTGAGAAGCCAGGGACTGAGGAAGGAGGCATTTGTGCTCAAGTCCTTCCTGGATCTCAGCCAGGGTATTTTACAGTGGAAGATAAAATTTAATTAAGTTTCATAGGTTAAAAACATTTTCTCACTGTTGTTGTCTGTCATAACGGTTTAGAAATGCATAAGTCTCTTTTTCCCTTTTATCCACACATTTGTTATTAGATTATTGCTCTTGAGAGCTCAGCTGTAGACACTAATTTTTTGTGCTTTTAAGTGACTACTAAAACATTTATTCTGAGGAAGAAACAGACCTATGGCACAAAATGTGTGGCACAAAAAGAATCACACAAAATACATAAAAAGGATCTATGAAAAAGGAGAACATCTCACATAACTGAGAAGGTACAATGTAGATATCTATTTATTCACTGGGAAAGAACACTATCCCTTACTATGAATTAGCAGCTCTATATGGGCTCAGTCAATCACGGGACTAAACCCCCTGGGTTGCTGAGAGCATTCAGGCTCTATCCAAGCCTAAATCTCTTCTTGGTTGGGAATATGAATGCTGAAAATTGAGTTTGAAAGGGGAAAATTTCAAATAATCTCTCCAAAGTAGCCTTGGATTATGAAGGGAAGCAGGCTGTCCCTGATCTCACCCATTTTATGATCGTGCATGGTTGGATGGGAATCAGAAGCCTCAGCTGCTGCAGAGCCACTGAATCATCACCTCAACTGCAGAGTAGCTCCTTAGAACCTGGGAAGACAGTTCTGCAGGTTTAACTCTGCTTATTAACAAAGATAACATGTTTTCTCAAGATAACAGCCCAATATTAGGGAACAAAATAGTTGCATATATCCTACACACGATCCTCTCCCTTCTTCACATCAGTGTGGCCCCCAATGTCTTTGAAGGGCAGTTATGGTAACCCTCAAAACATAGCATTACAAATGACAGGTCAATGATAGAGTGAACTGCAAGTATTGTCCTCTAAATACATACGAATACCCCTTCTAAAGATCCAACACAGCCTTTTATTTGGGGGCAGGAGGGCGGCCTTCTACTGCTTGAGACTTTAAGAGCACCACTGGTTACACAGGTTTGTTGAGTCATGACTCTAGTAAGGAACAAAACAAAGATGCATCAAGAGGCCCTTAACTGACCCGGGAGCCTGTCGTTCCTTTCAGGACATTCCTCTGCTCCCTGCTCAAAAGTCTCGGCTGCAGGAGGAGCAGAGAGCAGAAGCTGGCCTTATTCATCTCCAGCCCCAGGAACAAAAGTGAAGGAATGGCGCACTCCAGTAGTCTTGCCCTCCGCTTTAGAGTTTGCTCTCACCTGGTGCGTAGCTGCTCAAAGGGTAGTTTCTGCTGTCCCTCCCCCCATTATTATTATAACAGGCTACAAAGTTTCCTGAAGTCCTTTCAATTCGCTGGTCTTTGGACCCAGCTTCTAGTCCTGAAGAGATGAAAGTGGAAGAGTAAACCATTCAGCTCAGAAAGTGAGGTCTAAGTGGCCTAAACAGCAGGAGTTAATTAAATTCAAGATACATCCAACCCAATTTGAAGTTCTATTCTGGCTGACCTGTCCTGGTGATCAGGTCATGCCGTACAAGAGCCAGCCGTTCAGGCTGGAACGGGAAGCAGAACAGAAACCTGAGAGCAGTCTAACGTGGCATCCAAAGCTTTACTCAAGAGACACTTTAGTTCATATGGTACAGTGCTAAAATGAAAGAGATTGTGGGTGGATCAGTGATTTCTACTTTATTTGTATCAGTGGGGCTCACTTATCAAATGTACATGTGATAATACTTAGGAATGAGATTACTGCATGAAGATACAGTATTCAACTCAATTTCAGGCATCAGGCAGAGTGCCCACAGGTCCCCTATTGCACCAGGTTCCAGGTAGGGCTGAGATGTGCAAGTCAGGCACAACAGAGAGATAATTCAGATTGAACTGCACTGGCCCTGGAGCGCCCACTAACCCAGAGTAGTCTTAAATTTGGTTCCATGTATTGGCATTGTCCATCTGGGCTGTCTGAACTCAGGGTGTCAGACTGCTCATGTCATTGTTCCTCATGGCAGGTGATTTTGGGGTTCCTGTGGATCCACAAGGGCTTTGTAGCATCTTCTGCCCAGTATCATTCACATGCCATCACCACAAGGCTGGGGATGGGTTATGCGAGAGGTTGCCCACACTGCAGACAAATGTGCTCTAAGGCAAGCACTGAAGTACTGGCTTGTTTGCTCTGGTGCCATGAAGACACTGTTAAAGACTCAGAGTAGATGATTACCAAATTTGGCTTTAGGTCCAACTTCAAAGTCATTCCTGTACCATGGGTTAGATGCTCCCACAGCTGCACTCCATCAGCTAAATCTAAGATGAAAGTGAAAAGCCTTATGCAGCATTTCTAATTTATGGCATCAGCTCATTGAAAAATCCCACATTTAAAAAAAAATCCATTAGACACTTTACACTATCATAATTTTGAAGAAAAGTTTGACTTTCACACCTTAAAAAAACCTAAAAATACAAAAACACGAATTTTGTTTTCTTGTTAGTCAGAACTCAACTCCAACCATTCAGCTATAAATTCTTCAACAGAACCATCTGCCCTACAGGGTACAACAGCAGATATGCTCAGGTGCCCTCCCTAAAAGTCCTTGGTCAGACAATTTGCCTCCTGGCTCAACAACTTTTCCAGGTACTCACCAGTGCTTCCAAGGACATACAGGAAATAATCTAATTCCTAGTGGGAGCAGCTGTTGCTTAGAAGCAGCATGGCCTGGAGCGTCTGCTTGTGTTACCTCCCATGCAAAAAATCAGCTTTCCCAAAAATTTAGTATGCATCACTCCAAATTACAACACACAGATGCACTAAGGGTTTCTTCACTGTTGTAATAAGACAATATAGGAAATAATGGAGAAAGACTAGGCCACTGCTTATGCTCATTTAGAAGTAAATGATATTACTTGCTTCTGTTTAACACATTTAGGTCTTCTGCACTGCGTTTTAGACACTCTAGAATCAGATCAAAAGGACTTTTTTTCCTACAGGTTTAACTGCCTGCTAGGTTGACTCTAGAATACCTGCAAGTGGCACTATACTTACAAATTTTTTTTTGAGCAAACTCCTTTAAAAAGATGAGAATAGCACAAGCAGCAAATTATCCCTAACCTCTTGCAATTTCCCAGATATGCATACTAAAGGATATTAAAGGCATTTCCAAACCCTCACATAGCACTAATCCACTGTAGTGACAAGATGACTGCCCACAAATCTCAATTCCTTTTCCATGGTGACACCTGTTGCTAGTAACACATCTTCCACAGTCTTCAACCTATTTTTCGCTTAGAACCTGCAATATCCCAAAAGCACTTATCTGCAGGTATAAATTCTCTTGCCCTTTATGCCTGCCAGTCTGATGTCTGTGTGCTTGCAGTTCATTGCACTCATGAAATTTGGGCCACAACTCTAACAGGCCAGGTTGAGGCCCTTGGAAGTAAAAACTGTAATAGCTGGTCAGGCTTTTTAGAAAATTTACTAATTTCTGTTTTGTGCAAGTCAAGCAATAACCAGCAATTTATATTATGCTCTAATTCAGTGCAGATGGGTTGCACCTATACATATCGCATATTCAAACCCCTGGTTTTTTGCTCCAGTGTTTGTTTACAAATTTGTCCAACCATGATACAGCATAAGGATATTTTGAATTTAGTGGCATATGTATTTCCTATAGGTCCAGGGCTCTGTAAGAAGCTATGTGCCTCTCAACACCTGCAAGGACTTCAGTGCCACTAATTCTGGCAACATCCAGACTTGCAACAATCCTACAATCCAATGTTTTTCTGACTGCTCTTCAGTAAGGAATAAATTTCTTATGCTTTTGATTAAAATAGTGAGAAAACATACAACCTTTGACTATGAAAAGTTATTATGCTTTCTTCAAAGTCTTAAACCACTACATTCTCCTGACCAACAAAATTGGAAAGAGAGGTGGAATTAAAGTATTCAGATAGAATCCCTATATGAGGAGTGTGTATATATTTTCAGATCATGAACAGAAAAAAATATCAGTCCTTACAATCAAAATCTGCAAAACAGTAACTATAAGCCTAAATTATTTGAGTTTTATTTCACCAAAGATATGGCTCCCTAGATCATAAAAAAAAAAGTGACAGATTGTTTTTTTTAAGACATTTTTAAGTCATTAAAAAATTTAGAGGAATTAGGAAGACAGTCTCTCAGAAGAAGAATTAATAGCTTCTTTCTAGTTTAGTTGGACGGATGTCTTACTCATAAAAGCTACTTACATTCCAAGTACAAAAATAGCTTTCTTTTGGAAAATATTGAAGGGTTACATTTTATTGAATTAACCACATCTTCAAATCAAAGATTTCTTTCTTTCTTCTCTGATTCTTTGCTCTTATGTTCATCATCCTGTTACTTTAATCCACAATTGCAAAAAATATTTTTCATTCACTGCGCCACAATGCAATAATCAAACAAATTTTAAGGTAAAATCCAGACTTTTCAGTGAATCTTGTTTATGTTGTGTTAACTCATGACTTCTGATAAACACAGTTCTGGGCTTATTTTGATCATACTTATACAGCAATCTGCTGCCTTTTTTTCACTCAGATGAAAAAGTAATAAATGCCATGAACATGATCTACAATTTATCCTTCAGGCAATTCCAGTAATTCAGCTGGGTAATTACACAAAGCAATTCGCATCTTTTCAGCTAGAGTCAATAACAAAGTGTGGAGTAAAGTCCTTGAAACACAAAGGCAATTAATGTGGGTCACAGCATCTTTGACCTTCTACACAGAGCAGAAGAAAGGTGTGCCTGAACACATCCATAGAAATCTCCAAACCATTCAAAATGCTTGGAGCCTGAAAAATCAACCTTCAAATATATGATTGACACTATGGAGGCTCATGTACAGCTGCACCATCCTGATGCTTTCAGTGTGACTCACCGCATGGTAATGACCTTGGGCCAAAGACTTACCAACTCTGCAGTAAAAATCCCTGAAATTAATGTGGTGGGACAAGTGCTGGGCTTCATACTCACATGTAAATAGATGTAGCTGAATGATCAGTATTAAAACAAAACCTGAATATTTTCCAGGCAAATACATGAACTTAATTAACTAAGACACAGAAGAAAAAGAGAGAGAGGGGAATAACATGCAAGAAACCTTTCCTGAAACTCAAAATGGCTTATACTTAGCTAAAGGAACACATAGAACTCAGACTTCATAGTGCTTAATCTGCTTTTACAGCATAGGAAAAAGGTATGGTTTATGCTAAGACTGAGATAAAATCAGCTTTTTTTTTTTATAGTTCCATTTTCTTCACAGCTCATGTACAAGTTGCCCTATAATGTAAAGCCTGTAGTGGGTAATCTGCCACTCATGCCAGAAATAAAAACATCATATAAAATAATTGAAAACAAAGCATGACACTGGCTGCACCTTTTAGAATGCCTCCTTTAAAATATTACTTTATAGTATCAGATCCCTTTTCACACCCAATAATTTGTAATAAATTACTTTAATCACAGCAGCATTAGCAACGTGCCTAGGGCAGACAGGTAGATACACATATCTAATGGCCTAATTCACATGGCGACTGAATGCAGAGAAGAAGGGGAATTTCATCAGCTCAGATTCTAATCAAAGAAAAGGTCAAGTTTCCTGTAGCTGGAAGTCAATTGTAGGAATGATTAAAGATGCATCCACCTGCCTGGTAGGCACTCCTAAGGTTGCCCGTCACAGCCCTCCCCACAGCCTGGCTCCTCTCCTCGTCCTCTAAGGGATCAGGTGTCTGCCAGCAATTAGCCTTAATGAGCCAGTAGTACCTTCCTGAGAGAGATGTTGACAAGCCTAATTGCAGAAAGCAACTGCTGAGCCTCTGCCTGCCTGAGACAGAGCTGTAACTCCTCATTTGCCAGGTACTCCACAAAACTTGTGCACTGTACAGTAAAATCAGGTGAGGAGGCCAATCTTTTATAGATTTCCTGGAAATTCAAAGGTTCAGCACTTGAAAATATCATCAGCACAGACAGTTTTGTTCTTATTTTGGGTACCGATATCTGCAGTTTTGACTGACTTGTTCCCCAGTTAAAACAGTAATGTTTGCTGTGAAACCAACACCTCGCGTTTTACTTTCGTAGACAGTTTGTGAGGTAGGTACATTAATAACATTGTAGTTACTCTGATTACAATATGGTTCTAATTTTGATGTCTGTAATTACTACCACTTCATATAGCTAGAAGCTTAATTTAATGCCTGAATTACTTTTAATTACCTCTTAAGTTCCTTACTTTCATATTTGATACATGCACTTACTGCAAAATTCCGCTATCAGAAGATTAACTTAATTACCTTATTTTCAAGTGAACTTTTATTCTTGGGCAATTCCTAGTGATCTGTGTGCTCACATCTTTAATTAGTCTCTAGCACATTACGCATTTCTGTGTTGAGGATGTGGTACTTCAACTGACTTCTTTTTGTATCTGGTAATTGCATATAGTGTTCAAGCTTCCTAGAGTTACAGGTGTGACAGAGATGACAGTTTTATACATAGTTCATCATACCTGACTGAAAACCGTCAGTAAACCTTGCAAAGATTTTTATCAAGCTGGTATTTCCCGAGTTCTGTAAAGAATACCCTCTAGAAATAAATCTCATACACACAGTTCCACCAAGAGGGGCTTTGTGATGCTGTGCAGTTCTCTCATAAGTTTATAAACTCCGTTAAAGTTCATTGGTGTTCATTGTACAAGTGCATGGCTGTTGCGTCACAAAATCACTCCAGTAAAGATAAATGAAATAAAGATTTGCTCCAACCTCAGGGGCCACTTGAGTGGACCTGATCACACCCACTCAGAGATGAATTAATTTCAAATCAACAGGGTCATCAACGACTATTAAATGAGGGTGTGACGAAAAGAGACTCTACTGCAGAGTTTAAATTTAACAATTTGAACAACATATGCAGATCCAGTATGTCACTATTGCAGGTTTATGGATACAATGGAGAATGCGCTGTTGCAGTTTTAAAAGAAAGACTACACTATTTACAACCACAGGAGATTCACAAAATGCACTATTGTAACTACAATAGTCACAAAATGCACTATTACAGCCCACAGGCAATTCATGACAGACCGCAGACCACTCACAAAACTCACTGCTACTGCTCATAAGAAATTCACAACAACTCCCAGGCTACTCACAAAATTCACTATTACAACTCCCAGGCGATTCATGGAACACACTGTCACAACCCACAAACAACTCAGAATACCACACGTGTGTTAGTCAATCACCTGTGACTACAAACTTAAAGCCTGTCAAATATTCACTTACCCCTCCAGGTAAGGGCTCCCATGTAAGTTACCTTGGCCAGCATTCCGACCAAGGGGGAAGGTTCTCATCACTCCATGGCTGGAGAAGTAACTCCCCCTTTCTAACCTGAATCTTGGGGTTTTTATCCCCTGGTGTACAGAAGAGCAGGCAGGGGCATGTCTGAGTAGATAAGACCATCTGGGTGGTTGTTTCTTGCAGTGCCAGTCCTTATCTTTGTTTATTCACGGATGTTGTTCCCATTCTGTACGCTCTATCTCTTGCATATCTTTGTATCGTTTTGTCCCCTGGGGTCAGAGAGACATCCTCCAGCTTACTTTGTTT
>NW_010163597.1:0-2433 GCF_000695765.1 Mesitornis unicolor
TCTTTAACTTGGCTGGAGTCTTTCTCCAAAGGTATCAGCAAATACTGGGAGCTGGGAACGTCCGTGGTGTTGCGAACCCAACGGAGTTTTTCTCCCCAGACTGCACGGAGCTGGCTCCACGGCTACAGCAGTTGGGTCTCTGCTCGCATGCCTGATTGGGAACAGTTCCTGAAGGACACTGCTCTTGAGGAATCAGGAGCTTGTCAGGACTTGTCTGAGGTTCCTTAAAAAAAGAAAAAACAAAGATATAATTTTCATGCGGCTCTGTGAAAGACACTGCTACGTCTGCCGGGCAAAACTGACCCACGCGCAGGATTGTACGCTGAGATTTCAAACATTCTGTACTAGAGTTGTTATCACATACGTTCGTGTTCGTTAGCTTATGCAGGGAGTCTAAGGTTGTAAATAAACTAGAAATTCTAGTAAACTAAAACTTTAAAAACTTTGTGAGTTCCTACCATATTTAATCACCCAGTATAAAAGTATGAAAATGCAAACCTGTAAATCCTAAAGGTGATTGCAAGGTTTAGAAAACACTTGCTATTCTCTAAGTCCTCCGAGGAGAAAAAAATGATTAACATTCTTCGTTGCTAGAGACGTGTTGATTACAGCCCAGACTTTGGCTTGTTTATTTACAGTTTTTTAAGTCCCACAGGAACATATGTTTGGAGGTTTGATGTCTTTGTGCCTCCCCTAGTGAAAATGGAAGCAAAAGTGCTTTATAAACATCAAATGATACAAAAATGAATCAAAATTCATAAAATGATGCAATATTACTGTTAACATCTGATAGAAATATTATCCCACGATCAGTGAGTACTTTCTTGCATTTCTCAGTAGATTAAAGCCCCAGAGACCAGAATTGGAAATGCAATATTTTTATTTGGGTAACTTTCCAGCAAAATAAATACACATTGGTTTATAAAAAGTTGTTGTGAAACACAAGATCTGGAAAGAATTTTAAATGCCAAGAATATTTTACTGTCTATCTGAAACATTCTTTGACAGCACAGTGTTTCTGACATGCATGAAATACAAGGGAAGGGAAGAACTGTAGTAAAATGAGACTGTGATAGTTTTGGAAACAAGAAAGATAGAAAATGGTTAAATACGCATGTGAGAATTCAAAGGTTTTATTGATGTATTCTCTCATGTATGTTAGGAAAAACAAAAAAGATTAAGCTGGTTTAGAACTGGAGAGGTTGCCTTAGAATCAGAAAATCCAAAATAATTTAGGTTATTTTTAATTTTTAAATTATGTTATTCACAACAAAATTTGTGTCCTATATACTCTTACAAAAGTCACATAGTCCCTCCACATCTCAGTTTCATGTCTGTGAATGGGCTCAAAAAATGGGTTCAGAAATGTGTTCTGAAGATGAATTAAAAAAAAATATAGTGTCATTATCACGTTACAGTAAAAGAACAGGATATAAACATCCTAAATGTTTCTCATTAAATTTAAAAAGGATTTGTCTTCTTAGTCACACTAACATGTAAACTGGCATGTCTTGAAACAGCACAAAATGGAACCAGAAGAGACTCAGTTTATCAGATTGACACTTCTCCACTACCAATTTTCAGAAACAAGAAAAAACTTTTCAGCCCCCTAAGAAATACCCCATAACTGGGACATCTAGCTGGGCCTTGCTTTTAGTGCCACAAATTCCCACCAGCAGTAGCGTTACTATCTGTCCTAACAGAGAAAATAAATGGAAGTTGCTCAACTCTGCTTTGTCAGTGTTGCATGACTCGAGGAGTGTTTTAGCAGTGAATGCTGGCGCTTCCATAGCAAGGGCATCAGCCACAGTGAACCACCCTGGCTCACTGAGGATCTGGCATTTCAACTGGAAGATGGAAACGGATTTAAAGGCAAGGAGGAAGCTCCCATTTTTACAGCAGATCAAGGGTGATGATACTTTAGTGCTTTTTGAATTATGCAATAGAGACGCAATATCTATTAGCTCTGACCATGCATTGCACTGTAGGTGTTAATTTGCATGTACACGGGTCTGAGTGTTTACAGATAGTTTGTAATAAAGCTAAACATGATAAATTGTGAGTGAAGCTAAAGTATATGAACTAATTAAAAATGACAATGTGCTACGGTCCTTTCGTGAGAAAGACATAAAAAATATAGAACTTAAAACTGTATACTTGAAAATGGGTAAAAGAGCCTATGCTCTTTGACTTATTCATGTGCTTTCTAAAGGAAATAATGCTCATGCAATTGTTTTGCCTACTCACCTTCTCCTTCTTCATCCCTTCCTTATGCTTTCATAACCTTTGAAGCTTTCGGGCAATTTTAATCAAAGGTGGTGGTGGAGCAGAGGTGTCACAAATAGGATGGCCCTAAAGGTTGCATGACACTCAGTAGCTCAGGGAAGGTGACAGAGCTGGTGTTCTGCCTGAGAGCCTGGCAGGTGCGGTTCA
>NW_010163597.1:2464-8310 GCF_000695765.1 Mesitornis unicolor
CATTTGGCCAGGCAGCATTTGAATTCAATCAGCCAACCTGTATGTGTGACTGTGCAGAGGGTGTGGGACAGCTGAAGGTGTTGCTGTGGGTGATGGAAGAAGGAGTTTGAGACATAGGAAAGACTTGTTAGTTGTGAAACTTGTCTAAAACACAACTGTGTTTGGATTGGAAGGTTGATATTTCATAGTTGAGAACAGATTTATTCCAAAAATAGGAAAATCTGGGGGCATTTTAGTGATGAAGCCTGAAGAATATATCCCTCACCTTTTCCTCAGACCTTACTTAAGTTATGCCTAAAGACAGTGTAATGCCTCCCTAAAGTCTGCAGAAATAAGATGTCTGTTGTCTATTTTAATTAAATTCTAATTTTTGTTTGCAAGGCAGGGAAAAAAAGCTTGCTCTGAATTATCCACAGATCTTTAAAATCAATGGTTTGAATTCAAACAGGACCAGTCATGGCTGGTTGGTCAAGCTGGTAAGAAGACACCCACAAGAGTTCTTATTACACTGCAGGCAAAGTGGGCTGGGCTTGGTGTTCTCATATGTTTGTTGAGAGCAGGAAGGAATAGCAAATACTGCCCTGAAACTGAGATGAGAAAATGAAAAGATAATGTCCTAATGAATGAATTGTAGCTGGTCAATATTTTATAGAGGTCCAGTCACTCTCTTCCTTGCTCATCTGCTTGCACAGTGAAGGCTGTATTGCTAGAGAGACCCCAGGGTGCTTAGGAGCTCCATGGGATGGAAGTATCTGACAAATAAGGTATGAATAGAAGTTGGATTCTTAACTACCTCCACCCAAGGATGAATATACTTCTACAATACAGCTAATTTTTGCCATCAGTAAGAAAACAATTTAAATAAAATGTACAGGTATTAAATGGACCTATAAAGCTGAACCAACATGGGGTGCCTCACAGGTTTTGTGAAGAATGCTGAAAAAACCTCAATTGCTATTAGTATGCCATCATCTTTATTAGCTGGGCATCTTAGGGTAAAGTAAACCAGAATACAGAAAACTCAGAAAATGTATGCTTATGTGGGAAAGGATTCCCTCAGACCTATCTAAACACACAGAAAAGATTATTGGTGGCAATCGATGTACCCAAATTCATGGTGCTATGTTTAGCTGCAAACACAGAAACCATTTTCGTAAGCACTCAGCTGCATCTTTTTTTTGCCCATTGCCAACAGCCGGAGCGTTGCCTGGTTCATGTGAACCTCCATGAGAGGGGAAGACCAAATGCAGAAGTATGTTGAATTCCTATATGTCTATGCTAGTTAAATACTTCAGTTGGACAATCTTATAATAGTGTATGTAGCCCTGTAGATTTTACAGAAGGGAATTACACTGGCTGCAGCTGTCAGGAGCAGCTGAGCAGCGCAGTGTATGGCTCAGCTGTAAGGATAAACAAGGGTGCACCGCATGCAGCAGTGTTTCAGTGAAGCGTTGTTACACCAGAACTACTGTAAAAATACAGAATTGCAGTCACTCTGTTGAAATAACTATTTAAGAATTTGCTGAAAAGGTTAATAGCCACTAAATCTAGAGAGTTGATTTAATTGATGAAAACAATCAAGTGCTTTTCATCTTGGTGGCCCATTAACAATGGCCGTTTATTTAGCCTTTGTGCTTAAGAGTGTGGCCTACTGCGACCTGAATTGAAGAGGCTTTCATTTGTGTTGCAAAGCAGTCAAGGCCATATGATGGGGCTAAGGGTGGCATTACAACAAGGAGGTTTTGCAAGTAATTGGAACAGTGTGTGTTGGGGCTGAGGGAAAGAGCAAAGAAGTTGCTGGTGGAGAGCTTAAACCCAGTTGCATTTCTGTAGCCCTAACGCACTGATTGGGGATATAAAACAGATCTCTGGTTTGTTAACATTTGGATGTGAATTAGGATGCGGTACCTGACTCCTCTGCATCCACAAGTGCACTGCCACTACTTCCATTTATTTTAGTCCTTTTATGTGACTCACACCAGGCAGATTCCCAGTAAATGATTGCGGTGCCTTGCATTGCCTATAGCCTGACCACACAGGGCAGATGAAGAACAGAAGAGGGTGAATGTTTGACACAGTCTGCGAACTGGGGAAGTAAGGCACAGGGTAATCCAGCAACTTGCTCACCCTCTCACCCACATACTGTGGTAGATCTGCTATTGGTCAAAGATCTCGCAAGACTCAAGCTAGTATCTTAACCAGAAAAATATTAAATATATCCCTGTCCAAATATTCCTGACTGTGTCAAAGAAGTAATGATTTCAGCACAAACACGTCTGTCTCTTTCAGTTTAAACCCGTGCAAAGACCCCAAGTGGTGCAGAGTACAGCAGTCCACTTGGTTCCTGGAGTGAAGTGGATTAAATATATTTCTCTCCTATTCTGCATTGCATTTGACTTTTTCTGCCTTAGGGTAGAACTCCTAATGTCTAAGTTAATCTCTAAAGCTTAAATGGGATTTCTCTTCCAACTCTTAGAGGCAGTGGATAACCATTGATTTGGTTTAAATGAGTTGCCCTAAAACTCCTCTGATATGGCAGCACATAATAACGCTTCTCAGGTTTTTGCACCAAGAGCCCAACTGTGTTTTCATCATATTTTAATCAGTCCTGACCAGTAAGACCATAACTGTGATAAGGAAAAAATTTAAAATTAAAAAAAAAATTTAAAAGTAGAATTTAATATTATGCCATCAATAGTCAGTGAAATCTGGCCATAGAAAAATTACGGATTACTGTTTTCTCTAACATTCACAAAGCCTCAGCATTGACATTTGTACTGGTGCATTATGTAGGAAGTCAGCTTTTAAAGACAAAGAATAATTACTTCTGTTACTCTGTTGGGTATCTTTGAGCCTTCAGAACAAAATTCAGTGTTTACCTTCCTTCTTAATCCTATACTTTGTGTAGTGCGTAAATGAGGGAAGCATTTTTAACCTCGTGAATATTTAGTTCTGACAGCAGGAGTTAGTACCACCAGACAGCACAAGCAGTTTCAATTTTAAAAGTGTTTGTTTTCCCTTGCTATGAACATCATATAAACAAAAACAAAGATTTCCATCAGTATGAAAAGGTAAGAAATTAGTTATTTGTTTTAAAGTTTCTTCTGCAATTCCATCCTGTCCTTATTGCACAACTTGAATTCCTATTACTAAGTTGGCTGAATAATCAACCTGCTAAAAAGATACAAGCAGAGACTGCCCTGAGTGATGCTAAATTACTTTTCTTGCCCAAGAATTCATCATTGATCCATTCTCAATAAACACCTTTCAATACCATTTTTCAAAATGAAAAAAAATACTGTAACTAAGGCTCACGTAAATGATTCAAATAAAATATTTATAACCTTATTTTAATAAAAATTGAACATCATTTGAAAATTATCATTAATCATCAGTGGGATCACTACACAGTAGAAGTTTGTAGTATTAAGTCACAGGATTATTTTTTAAATTCAATGATAAATATTAAACTCTATCAATTGTGAACTTCAATGCCAGTGCTGCTAAATGAATTAGAACAAATGTTTCAATGGAAGTAGATCTTTAATTAGAAAATATTCTGGTTGAAAATAGAACCAAATGGGGTTCAACCTTACATTAAGTGTGAGATGTTTGCAGATGAGATTAAGCTTTAGAGCAAAAGACCTTGTTTGGGGAAGTTCTAAGCCTCTGCATGGAGAGACTGGGAAGGAGTTTGGAGATCAGCTTTAGCTGCTAGAGTTGTAATCAAATACTCCCTTAGCCAGATTTCTTCTTTCATCACTTTCAGGAGCCGTTGTGGCAGAGTGCATTGCTGCTCCTCTCGCTGGCAGCCATCAGCCATTCTCAGTAACTTGACACAACTAAGCTGGAGACTGTTGCAGTTGTAAATGCTGGAATGATACAGGCGGCATTTCTCCTCTCCTTATTTCCTAGAGATTTTTTCTTTCTGGATGCCTCTCTCTCCACTCATGATTGCAACACGTACTTGTGACAACCACAGTAGCTGTTTACATGAAGATGGATTCTCGGAAAACACTCTTCTATGTCTAGCCGTCTTCAGCACAATATGTGTTTTCTTTCAGATCTTATTTTTTTCCTTCTCCTCAGGAAAATCCCCACAAAATCCATCCATCAGCTACCAGTCTTTATTTCTTCTTGCTTGTTCTGTTTTTCTCAGAAGGAAACTGAGTGTACTAACACCTGTAACCTGTCAGCTCAAGAGGGGTCAGCACCACATTCTTTGTAGTTCAACCAAGAACTTCAGACCACAATTTGGCAGTTCTTAAAGCAATCTGTATCACGTATCTAGGCTGTAGCAACACATTTCCCCATGAAGCTCTGAAACATCATTTCTACTGTCCCCTGACCATGCGCTACCCTGAAGCCACGTTACCTTGCATTCTTCAGATATAATTGCAGTCTGTATGCTTTTTCCACTGCGTAAACGCCAGTACAGTCAACAGAAGGCAGCTGATTTTGGCCATGGCCATTTCAGCTTTTCCAGATGCACATTCTTAACCCCCTCAAATAACTGATATTTCTGTTCTGCTCAACTTTTCGCTAATCTTTTTCGCTCCCATAGAAAGTTACCATTGCGGACACAAAAGTACTGCCAACTCATATGCTCTCTGTCCTTCTTTTCATAGCCATTTTAAAAGTGTGTAAACATAAAAAAAACACAAAATGCCAAACAAAAACCTCAAAACTTAACAAAACTAAAAAGCTCCCATGCCTCTTTCCTGGAGAAAAAGTTGTCTCCTAAAGATGCAACTTGTCTTTTAATCTGTGTGGACCATAAAGGGTATATAAATTTCTTCCCTGCAAAAAACTTGTAAAGCGATCTTAATGGCTGGCCAGGAGAGCTGCAATGTCATTTGCGTAATTGCTTAGCTGGAATTTGGACGTATATCTGCAGTTACCTCTCATTGCTTAGCCTGCACCACGGATCCATGGCTGCACAAAGCCTGCCTTTGCTATTGCACTGGGATGCTTGTAAATCCTTAAGCTTTAAAATCTTTCTTTCCACTGTTATCACATTTAGCTTGGCTGATGTTGATACACTCAGGAGTTTCGGTGGACCTTACATACATGTTTTATTAATAAAACAGTGCTGTGAGATAAAAATGTGTGATAAAGAAACAGCATCTGCTTAGTACTCTGAGGATCAGTGCATCTTCAGATAGAAAAGAGACATTTGTCAGAAGTAAACTCACTGGGCAAAGTGTGGGGTTTTTTGGTTTTTTTTTGGTGTGTGTGGGTTTTGGTTTCTTTTTTTTTAACAGATAACAGTAGATTATAGGGTGCTGCTGGTCCCTACTTCTAATATTTGGGAAATTATCTTTCAGAGAGAAAATAATAAAAAAATTATAACTACTGTTGACTAGAACAGGAATGTTTCCTGTTTGAGAATGAAGTGTATTCGGTACCACTGGTGAAAGTACAAATTTAAGGATGTATGATGGGCCAGACGGAGAATTTGGTCTGGTTTTGTGGTTGCCGTTCTGTAAACTGATTTTAGCACTGCAGTCCCTTCTGCCCCCAGCAGATAAATGGACCCTCTGCCGCCAGGCAGAACCGGAGCCAAATTTTCCAAAATTGCATCCAATTCTTCCCTAAAGCTTGCGCCCTGCACCACTGCTCGGCAACGAGATGCACAAAGGGCAAAGGCGATAACAAAGCACAACCCGGCTAATTAGGTCAGAGCCGAGCCCTGTGCGGATGCGACCACTGCAGCCCTCCTCCTCCAGAACGTGGAAACCCCCAGGCTCCGCTTCCCCCAGGCACCGCAGCTTTCCCCGGCGCTGAAGCGGGGCCCTTCCGCCGAGAGGCTCCGACTGCTGCCCACCGCCGAAAACCTCCCCCCA
>NW_010163598.1:0-381 GCF_000695765.1 Mesitornis unicolor
GCAGGAGGGGGGGCTGTGCCCCGCCCCAGGCTCCCTGTCTGCTCCAGCAGCAGGGCAGGAGGTGACAAACCCCCTGCCCGCCCTGACAAAGCTCAGCATGACCAGAAATAAGACTCTGGAGCGCATTTTTGGGTGCAGTTTAGCTCTTTTATGGCACTGCAGTCTCTGCGGTGTCCCCAAGCACCAGGCAGGATGCCCTGGTCCGCTCAGCAGATGGTGACAGAGCTGGGGACAGGCTTCACGCGGGTGTTCCCTCCCAAGAGCCTGTTGCGGTGCGGAGCGCCTCGATGACCTTTTACACGGCCCGCTCTGGTGCAGGGCAAGACCCTGGGGACGCGTCTCATGTGCTGGATGATGAGGGGCGGGTCGGGGTCTCCCAGC
>NW_010163598.1:551-2272 GCF_000695765.1 Mesitornis unicolor
AGGGTGGGGGGTCACCAAACTGCCCCTGCACCAGCCAGGATGTCCCCGAGGCCAGATCCCAACCCTCGCTTCCCTACAGCAGCATCGGGGACCCCAGCGCTGCCTCCTCACCCGGGCCAGAGGCTCCGTGGGCGTCTCCTCGAGGATTTGCTGGGATTCTCGCTGCTCCTCCTCCGCCAGCGAGGAGGCGTAGAAGGGCAGCACCTTCTCCTCCTCCGTCTCCAGCTTGCGGCACATCTCGGCCAGCCGCAGGACGCGCAGGGCCTGGGGAGGGAGACGTGGGAGAGGGCAGGCGGGAGGGGACGGTGCAACTCCTGCTGCCCCCCCAGCCCGGCCTCACCTTCTCCACCACCTGCCCCAGCGCCTTCAGGGTGGCATCGCTCTGCACACTGAGCTCGATCAGGCGGCCATGGGCCTTCGCCCTGGCCTGGTTCATCTCGCTCTTCAGCTCCTGGAGCAGCCTGAGGGCCTTTTCCTTCTCCTCCCACGCGTGCTTCCGGCGGGGGGCCGTGATCCGGCCCTTGGTGGCCGCCACCGAGTCCTGGGGACAGGCAGAACGTGAGCAGTGGGATGGGGACATCCCCGCTCCCGCAGCCACCCTCACACCCTGCCACGACCTGAAGCTTTTGCAGCTTCTTGGTCTGCGTCTTGATCTCCCTGGAGCTCTTCACGTTCTTCTCCTTCAGCGTCTTGTAAGCGATCTTCTGGTGCTCAGTGGCCTCTTTGTAGCCCTGCATGGCTTGCTTGAACTTCTTCCAGAGCGCGTCTGCCTTCCCGCTCATCTGTATGCGGGTGTACTGCTTCTCCTGCAGACCCTGGGGACGGACACGGCTGCGGGTGACCCACCACCTCCCAGACTCAGCTGTCTCCTCCGCTCACAAGCCCTACAAGGCTCCTCTCTGGTTCCTCCCCATGCCTTGTTTTTGATGTCATTCCAGGTGCTTTGGAATTTCAGCGTGGTCTCGTGGTCACTCGTGGCATAATTCTGCTCTGCGGACAGCGTCACGTCCCGCAGGAAGCGGCATTCTCTCTCGTGCTGCTCAAGGATCGTCCTCCTGGGGAAAATGCAGGGGACCTACTCACAGAGGGAAGCTGCGGTGGTCCCGACCAGGCCGTGAGAGGGCTCAGCACCAGGACAGGAGAACCGAATTTCAGCGTGGTCTCGTGGTCACTCGTGGCATAATTCTGCTCTGCGGACAGCGTCACGTCCCGCAGGAAGCGGCATTCTCTCTCGTGCTGCTCAAGGATCGTCCTCCTGGGGAAAATGCAGGGGACCTACTCACAGAGGGAAGCTGCGGTGGTCCCGACCAGGCCGTGAGAGGGCTCAGCACCAGGACAGGAGAACCAGCGGGTGTCACTGCTGCCCCTCTCCCCACCTCCGCACCTCTCAGTCTCAAACTCCGTCTCCAGGGCCTCCAGCTGGGCACTGAACCCCTCCTCCAGGCACGTCAGGCGGCAGCGCTGGAGCTGCAGCAGGCGGTCGATGTTGGACAAGTGGCTGCGCAGGGCCTGGGCGTGCTGCTCCTCCGCCTCCTCCAGCTCTGTGACCAGCGACTGTGGAGATTTGGGGGGTCACAGGGGAGCCCCGGTGCCACCCCTGCCCTACCAGCCTGGCGCTCGCCTTGATGGCGCTGTCCTTGCAGTCCATCACCCGCGCGAAGGTCTGCCTGAGGATCTCCACGTCCTGGCGCAGCTCCTTGTGCTTGACCTCCCGCAGCACT
>NW_010163599.1:0-3114 GCF_000695765.1 Mesitornis unicolor
CCCTAAGGTTCTGTGATTCTGTGATTCTGTGGACACAATAGAGTTTACACACACAGCTCAGACTAGAGAAAGCGTGCACATCTTAACAAGAACACTTGAGTTAAGAAACAGCATTTTTGACCTATGGCAACCATCTGCCATGTGACCCATACCCTGAAGTTTTCTTCCAGTCAAACTCCAGGTATCCAATGTCATATGCCACACAAAGCCATGACACAGGAAACATCTAGAAACAGTTTATAAATAAGAAATAAGAATAGCTTCCCAGGTTTCCTCTTACTTTGCTAACAGAGTTAGCTAGTTGGGCAGCTAATTCAGGGGCAATGCTCACCTCAGCATCCTTTGCAAGCTCCTTCTTTTTACAGCTTGGAAATCCAGCCATAAGTCTCATCTCTATTTACTGCATGTACTTGTAGGATGGGCACCAGCAATGAACTGTTGAACAGCAACTTACTCAGCCTGGAAATTGATTTCATGCGTCCCCATGAGTTCCCAAAAGGAGCTAAAAGCCAGTGAAAAAGTTCCCACCATCCATCCACCATCATAATATTTATGTGTGGCATCCTCCAAAATCCACGATTTACAAGATATGAAAAAGAGCACTCACATCATCTAATAGAGAAGAACAGGGAGGGGAAAAAAAAGGATGTAACCCCTTTATGAAGATCATGAGGCCATGACATCAGAGAGATTCCCTAAACCAGATATGAATGATTTATTTTATTCAGCAGGGGAATTAAACCTCCTGTTACAAAATTAATACTCACAATTATTGAGAAAGTTATGAAATTATAAGATTAGAAAAAAATGTTGTAGTCTGGAAAAATGCTTAGAAGAATCATTACAGAAAGTCTCAAGACAAGGCCGTACTTCATTAAGCCTTTTTGTTAAACCAACCACTCATTTCTCCACGCATTTGTTGGAGCAGCAACATTTTAGTTGCAAGTACACAATAAAACTGTGCAGGTTTTTCACAGAACTGGTTAGGCAGCAGCAAGTAAAGGTCCAGGCAAGTTGAAAACATCAGTACAATTTCCCCTAATGCATTATAATTAATAGACATTAGAAATAGAATGTAACACTGCAGAAGCCTGAGTAACTGCTGGTTAAAGTATTTTATATCTTTATGCTCTTGGAAGCAATACTTTACAAAGCAGTACTTCACAACTGTGGCTTTAATGTTTCTATTAAGTAAAATGGCAATTTTTTAAAAGAACTTTTACAGCATCTTGTCCAGCATTTTAGTTTTTAAAAAGCTTCTTAATTAGTTACTGGAAGGTTTTACTTGACTAACTACACCAAAATGTAGACAATATTTCTTCAACTATTTTAAGATATTTTAAGGTATATATTGGCATACTGGAAGTTACCGATTAACTAGGTAAGTTTAAAAAACCCACATTTTTCTGAGTTACAGATTCAATACTAGAAAGCAGAAAACATAAACCTGCATATGATGGTGACACTGTTCCAAAAAAGCAACTTTGTTGTCTGCTGAACTATTACACTATTATTACAAGTAAAAATCAAAACTGTGCACTAATGGTGTAAACTGGGGACTGTGCTTGTTATACATTATCATCTCTGTACATTAGAACCTCAATCATACTCAAACAAATCCACTAAAGTGTGGTTTTCAATCTGCTAACTATGCATTCCATAATAGCCTGTAATTATTAAAAACTGACAAGAAAGCTATGCCACCTGTGTTTATGTGAAGCCAGGTAATGAAAAAAACAACAACGCTGTCATCACCTCTCAATTCCTGATTGCATTATCAAAACTGTAGCCGAGTTTGGCATCTGGGTGTGACCTTGTTAACTGCTAGGGTAATTAAATTTATTCTACTGGGAAAAGGGATGATAAATTATTAGCAAGAAGATTTTGTTCACATTTTATTAAATTGGCCTGTCAAAGGGTCGGCCAAATTATCAAGGGCCTCATTTATTGGAGGCCAGCCATATTGCCACATCTGTTACAATTATTTATAATTTCAGCAGTTGAAAACCAACTGAGTTAGGCATCCGCCATGTAAAGTAATTTACAAATTATCTGATGAGGGAGTGTTTTAGCTTCTCCCTCATTTCTAGCCAGCAGAAAGCCGCGCTGTAATTACAGAACACGATTAGGTTCTTTGGGGAACTTATCTTGCACTCATAGCCATAGTAAGATGCAGCAAGAACATATGGAGGAGCTTGTGCTTCTACTCCCTGAAGCTCGTGACCCGCCTGCCGCTGAGCCCTTGAGTTGAATTTGAATGAGAGTGCCATGGCTAATGTTCTACACATGCACCATTTATGCCACAAAACAAATCGGATCACTGTTAATTATGAAGCAGCTATAATCAGGCCTTCACATCTGTGTAATGTGAAGCGCAGTAGGCTGTATTCCAATAATGTATGACTACCTTTGGGTCGCAAATTGCGAGCCATATTGCCTCAGTAGTAGTTACTGAATTCAAAGTAAGTCCTTTGATAAAAGCCCATCACAAAGATATTTTTATCCATTTTTTTTAAACACAAGCCTTTCTTTATCAGCTATTGACCAGAACAGTTAAAGCATATGGCACAAGTTCATTAATGAACAGTAGCACACAGCACTCTAATTTAATGAAACCACTTGAGCCATAAAAATCAGATTTAGTTAATTCCCCCTATCCTTTTTTTTTTCTTTTCTGCATCTAGCCTATACCCTGGACTCCAACGTAATGTCATGGGTGATCTTGCTGTAAAATATAATTATTTTCTTGTACATTTATAAACAGATTTTATATTTTAAGAGCCTGTGCATTTTTTAACATGGAATGGGTGTGGGGGGTGGGGGAGACAAATGAAAAGACATTTAAAATTGGAAAGAAATGTCCAAATAGTTTCCTCTGCAAGACCCAAAATTTAACCTGGTAACAATTAATAGTTCATATATAATTTCTATTTTAGAAATTACTGTCTGGCAGCTGTCTTTGAACAAGAAAAATATTCTTTATTCAGTGAAAAATCGTTCTGTGAGAAAGAAGCTAAACATGCAGCACCCAGATGGCAAACCAGCTACAGTTTAATTAATCCACTAAAAGCCATTCAGTTTTCAGTAAGGGTAATGTAATTTTGAATAATTGTA
>NW_010163599.1:3127-6396 GCF_000695765.1 Mesitornis unicolor
TAAACGTTCTTAAGTTTTATTATAGCGGCATGAATAGGGCCGCTATAGAGTACTTAAAGTTGAGTTGCTCTTTCCATTATGAAACCCACATTTTCTGTATTATATTCAGTTTTTTCAGATTATTGTACACTAAAAATA
Source organism: Mesitornis unicolor (assembly GCF_000695765.1). NCBI lineage: Eukaryota > Metazoa > Chordata > Aves > Mesitornithiformes > Mesitornithidae > Mesitornis > Mesitornis unicolor. Next base: position 3,266 of record NW_010163599.1, read on the forward strand.
GACAAATGGAATGTCAAACTAAACTAAATGAAAATTAAACTATTCTTCAAAACTGAAGGCAGTTTTTCCTTTCGGTCCTTTTAATACTCTAGAACAGGATATAGAATAATTTTCAAAAGTTTTGTGGTACCTTCCTGAAGTGCACGGCATTTTTCTTTTTTTAAAAAATAATTTCCAAAGCTGCACAAAACCACTGTTCCTTGTTTTATACACAACACATGACTGCATGTGTGACTGGCACACCTACAACATTGCAGGTGAAGTCCCAAATTGTCATAGTAAAACACACCCAACTGTAACTGAAACTGCATTTTATAGTGATCAAGCGTTAGTATACTGTGATCCCACCAGCAACAATGGGTTCATAGACGCTATTAGACAGTTACAACTCCACGCAGATTTTCTGAGGACAAGGGTATGGCTTGAGCCACAAACTCCTTTGTATGTGACTGCATTATCCCAGAATTGTGCAGTACAAATACAAAGACTTTCCAGAAAAACAGTAATCCTGCTTCAACAAAGATCTGTATTTTCTCCTTTCCATCTTATTTAAAAGACAGATATGCAAGACATTTTAAGTGTAGTTTCATAACATATTGGTATAAAAAATGTTTGGAAACTAACACATTACAACTGCTTCTTTGACAGCGAATCAGAGACATGCTTATACTCTTTTTTAAAAAAAGTGTTTAGCTGTAAGCTACCGTATTAAATTTGCTATTAAAAAACCCCTAAGAGTAAAATGACATCATTCATATTGAAGATCATGTGACTTAAATTTTAAGTTTAAATTCTATTTATCTGTCTTTTGCAAACACCAGAAAATGCCAATACTTTTCTATTAGAAAAATAGATATGGAGAAAATTTAACTTTATAAGCTATAAACAATGCCTGTCTTTATTATAATGGTAATAATCTCCAAATAACAGATAATTTGTAGCTTAAGGTCATATAACCATTTGAAAAATGTTAATGACATTTTCCATCATTAAAGCCTATGTATTTACTCAGTAAGTGGTGTTGCCTAAATTGGTCAATTTCAGTTCCATTTTACTTTCTTCAAAGCCTAAGCCTTCAAGTAGTAAAGTCTTTTGCTTTCCTCAAACCATGTGCTGCACTATTACATAGTTCTAAATGTTCACTATGATTACATGTCATCTTGTCCTATACAAATGCCTTTTTACTACAGTATTGGTTAGTTAAAAAGATGTATTTTGAGATCTTTCTGATCAACTTCAATGCTTTTTTAAAATAAATTCAGTATTTCTAAAAACTGGAAGATATTTGTAGCGATTTTTGACAGATAGGGGGTGCAAAACTGAAAAACTTTTAATGCAAATAAATTAAATTAGTTTTCTAACAGTAAAGCCTGAATAAGTGCAATATAAAATCATTGGATTCAGTAACTGAAATTATCCCAGTCTATAAAACAAAATTTACAGCACGACACTTTGAAGAGGATATCGGCCTCTTCTAACAAGAAACAGAAAATTAAGCCTCAAAAATAGAATTTAAATATTCATATTGCAATACTAAGTAAACTGGACAAAATCTAGAACCACAAAGATAAACGAAAGTTACCCTCTACAACTAAATTTTTACCATTTATATTTCAATCAAAATCAGTATGTTAAAGACGGTACTATATAGGCCTAATAAACTATAATCACTTACTGATGTTAGAAAGTCAGTAAATCACACTCTTATAATGAGAATGGAAGGATTTTTGCACGACAACAACAGATGCAGTTTTTCTTGAAATATTTATTTATTTCTCATATAAATCTTTTGAAACTAAAATTTTTATTTTAGCTACAAATCAGCACTTTCTCCTAACATAAGTTACATACGTGTGCAATATCTTTCATTGTTTTACTGGTATTTTCTATTCTGACTGCTTTTAAAAACTTCATTATGAGAAATTAACATACTACTACGAAAGTGAAAGTGAATCCTGTAATAGGTAGATGCATCACATCAGATGCTAAAGTTAAAAATTAAATTATTAAAAGATTTAAATGTCTGTTAATTATTGTTCTTTGATCAAGTAACATCTCTTAATGCTGTCTTTGATGTCTGCACACGTATGAAAAGTATGAGTCAAGACAGAAATGACTGCTTTGGCTCAGTAAACATATTTAAATATTTACTATTTCCATGAGTAATAGTTATGATATACTAACACCATGACGAAATGTATAGTACACATCTCAGACCTAAACATGAACACCAAGAGTGAAACAGAACCAAAAAAACAATTAAATGAGATGAAAGCCAACTGTATTCTGGGCTGAATCAAAAGAAACAGGACCAGCAGGTCAAGGGAGGTGATTCTTCCCCTCCACTCCCATGAGACACTATCTGGAGTACTGTGTTCAGCTTAAGGGGCTCCCAAAATGAGAAGGACGTGGACTTGTTTGAGCAGATCCATAGGAGGGCCATGAAGATGATCAGAGCACTGGAGCACCTCTCCTATGAGTACCGACTGAGAGAGTTGCGGCTGTTCAGCTTGGAGAAGAGAAGGCTCCAGGGAGACCTTACTGTAGTTTTCCAGTTCCCGAAGGGGTCCTACAGGAAAGCTGGTGAGGGACTTTTTACCAAGGCAGGTAGGGATAGGACAAAGCGTAATTGTTTCAAACTGGAAGTGGGGAGACTTAGACTAGACATTAGGAAGAAATTCTTTACTGTGAGGGTGGTGAGGCACTGGCACAGGTTGCCCAGGGAAGTTGTGCATGCCCCCTCCCTGGAAGGGTTCAAGGCCAGTGTAAGGATCGGTCTGCCTCATAGTTTAAAACAGGTTTTGATAATGTCCAGTGCACCAGGCGACTCGTGGGGGGTTGCAGGAGCAACTCGGTCTTAGATTGCCTTGAGGCCCTGTCTCTGCAGAGACAACACATGGGGAGAGCTCAGCCCAGAGTTGTCTGGTAAGCACGAAACTAAACAGGGCAGTGTTGCATCATTCAAAGAATCGAAACCTGAACTGAGCCTTGAAATCCCCAACAAATAATATGCCCTGAGTCCCAAACGAACCACTATTGAATTGCCTAAAAGTAAAAAAAAGGTAAACAGGAGAATTTCTGTCTGGCTCCAAGGGACGACGACAATACAAAGATATGCAAACGACAGAGCA
>NW_010163600.1:0-1137 GCF_000695765.1 Mesitornis unicolor
CCTCCAAACGGGGCGGCGGGATGGGGTCGGGAAGCAGTGGGATGAGATTTTTTTCTCTTGGAGAAGCGAATAAAATTAAAGAAAAAGGCCCCAAAATTAAAACGTCCCCGGCGCTTCTTGCAGCGTCTCGCCGGGACGTGCCGTCCAGGAGCGATCGTAGTGAGGCGAAACCTGCCAGTGCCATCGTGAGCAGCCCCGAGTGCGTCCAGCGCTGAATAAATCTGACTTAACCAGCCGGCAGCTGACTTCAGTGCTTTAATTACAGATAGTATTGATCTGGGAGCTATCTCTAGGGCTGGCCACACTCCTTGTAGCGGCCAAAGGTAAACATTTTTTTTTTTAGAGCAGTTTAAACTCTGGTTCTGTCTGAAAGTGCCTGATAAAGGCCCCAGCGAGGAGGCGAAAGGGAACTGGAGCATTTTAATAAGCTGGTTTAACCCGCTTCGCTGCCTCTTCAGAACAGAGACCTGCCTGGCCGGACACACATCTCTGCTGCATTTTCATATTCTCCAAAAGTCCCCCATTAAAAAGCTGAGCGGGGAACAAGGGGTGAGTTTAATTTGCTTTTAGTTTGCTAATTGAAGGGGAGGACGGTTCATTTCTGCACGCTGATCTCCCAAAAGGGAGCTCATTTGTAGGGGACTGGGGGTTTGACATCCGGACAAAAGACCCCAACCAGCTTCGGAATCAAGCAGCACAAAGACCACCTTAAATACAGCTTTCCAGTGGAAATAAGCCTGTGACCGGTCCCTTGTTCGGAGAACCTCATAAAAGTGGCGATCCCTTTTTATTGTTTTGTTAGGGAGACATTTTAAAACAAAAGCTCCAACCTCTTTATTGCTTCCCCCACGAAAAGGAGCTTTTTTTAAAAAAAAAAAAGTGTTACAACTTAATCCTCCCAGAGAACGCTGTGTTTACTGGGAACTTTGAACTAGGCTGCGGCTGGGTATTTTGGCTTTTTTATTTTTTTTTTTTTTTTAGTACAGTGCCGCATACTGTAGCAGAGACAACCCCCATCTGGAGCCCTCTCTACGAGTCTCCTGGAAGGGCACAAAACAAAAGCTCGGCACCACAACAACACCACCACCAACACCACAACGCCCCAAACCCCGGCCTGTCTTCCGGCGAGGAGAAAAC
>NW_010163600.1:1244-3450 GCF_000695765.1 Mesitornis unicolor
CCCACCTGCGGTCCGCGGCCCTGGGTGGGCCCAGAGCCCCGGGACAAGCAGGGCAGAAAAGTCCCTGCAGACCGACGACCGAAATGGGCTCCGGTGCGGTTCTGGCCAACAGCCAGTCAGCGAGGAGGTGGGGAGGGGGGATTCCTAGTAGTTCATAATTTTTCTGCTTTTATTTTTCATCTTTATGCCCTCCTGAACCGGCTCCTCACACCCCCGCTGCCGGACACGGGGCTAGAAGGGAGTGAAAAATCACGCGAGAAACCGTGTCGCTACCGTGGGTTCCGAAGGAGGGGTTCTCCCCTCCGCCTTTTATTTTGGGGGCTTTCCGCTAACATACAGCAACTTCGTCAGGGTCACACTAGTCCCACATTAAAAAATAATAATAACCAGGACTTCCTTTCATTTGCAGATCTCAGCCCTCGTCGCTCGCCTCCCCGCTCAGGCCCGGACTCTCCGGGGAGCCCCCAAATCGCGCCTCGAGCCCCCACGGCCGGGCCGAGGCCCTGAGACCCCCGGCACAGGGGATGGCTCTGACAGGCGGGAGGGGGGTTTATTACAACCTTCCCTCCGCCCCACTGACTCGGGTTCGGAGGCCTAAATACTCCCATAATTTGGCCGTATTTTTGCCCGCATCTCCAGGTGGGTTTTCCCAAGGAGATCCCGGTACTTTCGCTTTCCCAGCTGCCCGCTTCTCCCTTACCTGAGTTTCCGTGAGGCTGAGGCTGTGTGCCAGCTGTTTTCTCTCTGCTCCCACCACATAATGGTTCTTCTCAAAGGCATGTTCCAGTCTCAGTAATTGGGATGGGGAGAAAGCTGTACGGATCCGTTTGGGTTTCCTGGCCAGTGCGTTGTGCAATAGGAAGCTCTCCGGGCTGGTTTCATTCCCTGGGTAACAGAGTAAAACAGACATTAGCAAAACACCTACCCCAAACGCTCTCGAGCAGACTTTTTAGCGCAGGAATTTTTGTCTCCCACCATTACACACAGGAGAAATCTGGCTATAGTTTCTTTCTTATTTTCAGAGCTTTTTTTAAAAATAAAAATTTCCTGCGATAAATAAGCATAGGAAATAAGCAAGAGAAGGAGAGGACTGAGATAAAATCAAATATTAAACCACAACCGTGGGAGCCCTACAGAAAAAATTTAAAAAAGGGGGCAAAAGAATTGGCCGGAGCCTGGGTGCGGTGTCTGCGGCTTTATCCCGCAGCTCCCCCCTTCCCCTCGCCCAGCGGCAGCTTCACATCGTCCCTTGTTTGGTTGTTATTGACATTTTTCCATGTGTATTATTTGCATCCTCCGCTCCTTGCGGCCTCGGCCGAGCCCCCGCCTCCCTCACCGGCCTCTCCCCAAGCCCCGACCGGGCCCTTTCTCCTCCTCTTTTATCGAGAGCGGGGGCACCCACCACTGCCGTGCCCCTGCCCACTGCCCCGGCGGCGGCAGGAACCTAGGGGAAATACAGAAACAAACTTTGCAGAGGGCCCAGGGCGGCCATCCCAGCTGCAGAGAGAAGGTGGTGGGTCAACTGGGGCTTTTTGGTGTGTTTCTCCCTGCGGGTCGGCCCTGCGCCGCTTCCCCGGGCTGGCCATTCAAAAGTGGGAAAGGCACCGAGGGTCTCTCTCCGAAAATGCATTAAAAATCGTTGCAAGAGGCGGGTGTGTTGGAGAGCAGGCTGTGGCTCAACATCAAGACATTCCCGCCTTTCATCTGCCTCTCTTTACCAATCGCCTGATGACTGCGACAAATAATTTGGTGAGCGAAACCTGTAATTTTGTTCTGAGAGGGTAATAATGCATTTTGTACGTCTCTCCGCTTGGCCTTGGAGAGAGTTACTCCTTTTCCAAGCCAGCTGCAGCGGCTCTGTTGCAGAAGGCCGGGGAATTGGATATTGCAGGTGGTTTGTTTTCGTTCGGAATTAACAAATAAAAATACCCGAAAAAAAGCAAATGGATCCCTCCGAGCAGAGTCTGATGTTTATTTATTTTTTTTTAAGTAATGAAAGGGGCAGGAGCTGGACCCATTACGGGAGAAATCGGCTCACCCTTCAGAGAAGACGCTGCCGGTTGGAAAGGGTTAAATAAGGGGATTTTATTGATTGTGCGCCATTGGATTTGGTTATTTTCCTTTGGTTATTAATCGCTCGGCAGCCGGGAGCCTTTCCCTGCCCGCACGGGTGGCATCGCCCCCGCTGCCCCCAGCCCGGCTCCCC
>NW_010163601.1:0-713 GCF_000695765.1 Mesitornis unicolor
AAGGGCTCAAACTCTGATTTTTAGGGCACAACTTTCATTCTATAGCCAAAAAGCCCATTATGGGGGCCCAAACTTTCATTCTATTGCCAAAACGGTCATTTCAAAGGCCCAAACTCTCATTTTTAGGGGACCACACTCTGATTTCTAGGAGTCAAACTCTCATTTTAGGGCCCGAACTATCATGTTTAGGGTCCCAGCTGAGACTTTTAGATCAGAAAATCGTATTTTCATGCTCTAAACTCCCATTTCTAGGGCCCCAACTCTCATTTAATGGCCAGAAATCCCCTTGTGAGGGCCAAAACTCCCATTTCAGGACGCAAACTCAGTTTTACGGCCAAAACGCCCATTGTGAGGACCCAAACTCCCATTTTATGGCACAAATGCTTCTTTTTAGAGCCCAAACTCTCATTTTTAAGGCCTAAGCTCTCATTTTAGGGTTCAAACTTTCATTTTTAGGCTCAAAACTTCCATTTTATCCTAAACTCGTAATTTTAGGGTCCGAACTCTGATTTTTAGTACCCAAACTCTCATTTTCACGCTTGGAAATCCCAAATTTAGGGCCCAAAATCCTATTTTAGAAACCAAACATTCCTTTCTACAGTCAAAACTATGTTTTTTAAGGAACAAAATTGCATTTTTATGGCCCAAACTCCCATTGTAAGAACCAAATTATCCTTTTATTGCCAAAACGCCCATTGTGAGTGCCCAAAGTC
>NW_010163602.1:0-3232 GCF_000695765.1 Mesitornis unicolor
GGTCCCTTCCAACTCCTCCTGTGATTCTGTGTGATTCTCCAGTAGCTCTACCTCTATTCAAGTAACACAGCGAAGGGCTTAACAGGCAAAGCTTGGGACCCACGCATCTTCCCAGAGCCAGTCCAGGCTTCTCCAAACTGCAGAGCCTGGGATCAGCACAAACCCAGCACCTCCCAGAACGCGCCAGGGCCCAGCCCACGCTGCTCCTTCCCAGCAGGAACTCCCTGCCAGGCCGTGCACCCTTCCTGCTCCTGACCTGTTCCCGGCCACATCCAGCACGTGAAGCTCGGTGGTGTTGGCGAGCTCCGGGGGCAGCAGGGCCAGGCGGTTGTCGCGCAGGGACAGCACGTTCAGGTTGGCGCAGCCTCCGATCTCAGCCGGGAGGGACGTCAGGCGGTTCCGATCCACGTTCAGGTTCGTCAGCTTGGCCAGCTTGCCCAGGGACTTGGGTAAGGCCTGGGAAAGAGGTGACCCAGCAGTTGCAAAAGGTAAGAGTGGTAGAATAAAACCATTGAGGCACAAACCCCTCTGTCTAGGAAGGAAAAAAAGCCGCCTTCCATGCCAACAGACACATTTTGGTCAGTTCTCACTCCAACTCTGGGACAGATTTTCCCTCAGGTTCACGGATTGTTTCGTGCCCACTCTTCACCTCGGCTCAGCGCACCCACAACACCCGCGGTCAAGATTTTTCTCCTGTTCGTTCCCAATGAATATTTTAACAATCAAATCGTGAGCAGTTTGGAGCAGGGCCATTTTACGTTACACTACTCCACGGCCCCTCACCAAACGCAGCTTTCTCACGTGGCCCTGCTCCCACCAGATCAGATGGGCTTTGGGATGCGCTCTCATAAAGCCAGCACCAAAGCTACCCCAGCGAATTTTCCAGAGGACACAAAAGCAAGCAGCTTGCACAGGGTCTTCTCCAGAGCCTATGAGCCAGGGGAAACTCTGTGCCCCACAGCAGCTGAAGGGAGAGCAGCAGGATCACGCTCAGGAAGATGGGAAGGAGCCCCGGCACGCGGCTAAACCGAGCCCTGGCGCACTCACCGTCAGCACGTTCTCCGTCAAGATGAGCTCTGACAGGTTTTCGCAGTCCCCGATGGACTCGGTCACCTCTGTCAGCCGATTCTGGTCCACCTTGAGGATGGAGAGCTGCTTCAGCTGACCTGGCCGGGGCAACAAGCTGGGTGTGAACGACACCACGGAGACAACAACGCTGTTCTGCGTCCGCGGGGCTGAAACGCCTCCCATCAGAGGGTACACGACCTAACAACACAGGCTCCACCTTTCTTCTCCAGCATGCTACGTGCATCACGCAGACCAAGAACCTGAATTTATCCCATAAAGCTCTGCTCACCCATCCACTGCTGCTGCGCCCAACCACTGCGAACACCTCCGCCAAGCCCTGGTGTTTCGGTAGACGCGCTCCTGCCTGAGCCCCCCCCCGAGGCAGTGAAGTCCTGCACCGCTCCCCATCCCGCAGTACTCACCGATCCCATCGGGAATGCACTCCAGCAGGTTCTGGGACAGGAGCAGGTCCGTCAGGGCTACCAGCCCACTGACCTCGTTGGGCAACTGCTCCAGTTTGTTCTCGGACACATCCAGGCAGACCAAGCGGCGGAGATTGCCCAGCTCCTAGGGCGAGAAAGGAGACACCACAACGTGAGGGAGCGGCCGAGGAGGGGAGCAGAGCAGTGAACCAATGGCCCCGAACAGGTACTCACTGGAGGGAGGGCTGAGAGCTGGTTCCGGTCCAACCAGAGCTCCCGCAGGTTTGGTAGCGCTCCCAGAGTATCCGGCTGTAACAGAGCAGGACAGTAACAGCATCAGTCCCTTCCGCAGGAGGCTACAAACCACACCACGTCTCTGCAAAGCTGGACCCTGCCGTTGCCTCCAGACCTCCTAGAACCGTTCACCAAACCGCTGATGATGTGTTGGTGTGGCACAACACAGCAGCACATGTTTGGGGATGTCTGGGATGGCACATTGGCTGTGAAAGGTCCCAGCAGGACGCATGGAAGACAACAGCGAGGACCGTCCGGTAGCAGGTGAGACAAGAACTAATCAGGTTTGGAAATTTTGCCCTTGGAAGAGAGGAGTCTTTCCCCTCTTCCTCCTCTCAGACATGAAAACAAACATCTGGGTAATGCTGGCCAACCCGAGGTGATGCCAGCAGGGGTAGCCACAGGTTCACGGCATCGCTCACAACCACCACGCACGCTGATGGGCGTTGGGGTGCGGACTTAACGCAGCACTGAAGCGCGGTTCAACATCGGACAGCTGGGCACACAAGTGAGCTGCTGCACGAGCTGCTTCTCTGCCCCCTGGTTTCACAGAAACCCAGAATACGAGGAGTTGGAAGGGACCTGGAAAGCTCACCCAGTGCAACCCCTCAGGACTGGACTCAGTAACAGCTTAATAGCTGCAAAATTAAAGAGCAGCCTTGGATGCCCCTGAATGCCAAGAGAAGCCGAATTTTGAGGCCGTGCGCTGGCTCTCAGCGTGGCTCTCCATGGAGCCACCCACCCCACGCTCGGCTGACTTCACTGCCAGGAACACCGCAGCGTGGTCCTGCCCTTCCCAGCAGAGAAATCAAGGCAGAAAGGAGAAAGGTGGCCTAGCAGAAGAGAAAAGCAACAGCCGGGTGCAGCGCAACACAAGAGAGAAAGGAAGGGCCAGGCAGAGCCCCATGGGGAAGGACAGACCCTTAGGCCGCTACGCAGCCAAAACAGACACCCCAGAGCAGATGGGCTTGGACAGAGCAGAGCAAGTTGTGCACCAGGACAGCAGGAAGCAAGGCACAAGGGCCAACACGTGAAGAGAACACCGTGCTGGGGTGGTGGTGGGCAGATCAGAGTCTTCCTAAGCAACCTGAGGGTCTATTTCTTTGCGTTTCAGATGAAAACCCACTTGTTTCCACAGAGGGACAGGGTTCTGCCCCTACCACCCACCCCCATTCCCTCCCCGCCATCCCTCACCTACCAGTACTTCCAGGTCATTGCCACCGAGATCCAACTGCTCTAACTTGACAAGGAAGGAGAGTGAACTGCGAGATACAGGGAGCCGGGAGGGGAAGAGAGAAAAACAAGAAAGGAGGAACAGAAGGTTAGCATCTGGGACACACGTCTCACAAATCACAGTTTACAACGACTCCTGAAACATGTGGGGCAATCCTGACCCCCCGCACAGCCCCTCTGAGCCAAGCAGGCCAGCCCCTGCAGCAGGGAACTGG
>NW_010163602.1:3263-4203 GCF_000695765.1 Mesitornis unicolor
ACCAGCAGTCGCAGTGCAGCCCCGTTTCCACACCGTCACCAATTTGCCTTCCGCCCTTCCCACCACAAAATACCCTGAGCAGAACCATAACGAATGACAATCCACACCTTAGCGTTGCTGCCCGTTTCTGGAGCAAGGATGGGGGCACAGACCAACAGGTAACAGGAGAGACTCAGCGAGGACAACACATGTTTGGGAGGCAAGGGGAGCAGGGAGAGGCAGGAATGACAAACCCAACAACCCCAGCGTCCCCACATGGGACGCCCACGCTGCTTCAGGGACAGTGAAGGACAACACCAGCACGAAGTCGCCGGAGAGGTTGAGACGCACAGACAAGAAGCTCAAGAGGCCGGACACTGCAGGACCTGGTGATGTCAAGGGATGGAGTCTGCGAACCTACAGAACCAGGACTGGGCTCTTCTGACATGGTCAAGGTGTTTGTGAGTGCTCAGCTCTGTCCTACCCCATCAGCTTTCACTTCCCCATATAGGAGCTGCTGTCTCTGACTTTACACGAGTCATCATCTCAGCCTGCCACCCCCTGCATGGAGGGGCTTCAGTTCCTGCTCTCTCCATAAGGAACTGTCCTAATACAGAAATCACTGCATCTCCCTGCAAATGAAGCTAGGCATCTCAACGCCATCCAAACTGAGGAAGCTGGGGGCTGCAAATCAATGAGAATGTAAGAGATCATCGAATCACAGCATCATTTGGTTGGAAAAGACCTCCAAGATCATCGAGTCCAACCATGCCCTGGCAACCACCAAACCATGGCCCCAAGTGCCACATCCACACGGTTTGTGAACACCTCAGGGATGGGGACTGCAGCACTGCCCTGGGCAGCCCCTGCCAGGCCCTGAGAACCCAAATTAACCTCAATAACTCAACTGCCCTGAATTAATTCACTGAATTAGCCCAGTTAACCCCACAATTGCTCAGTT
>NW_010163602.1:4433-8236 GCF_000695765.1 Mesitornis unicolor
TGCAGCGCCCTTTGGGCTGTTGAACCCCTCAGGGCTGGGGACTGCAGCACTGCCCTGGGCAGCCCCCGAGAACCCTTTGGGGAAGAAATCCCCCCAAAATCCAACCTCCCCCTCCCCTGGCACAACTCGAGGCCATTTCCTCTCATCCCATCGCTTGTTATGGGGAGCAGAGACCAATCCCCCTTGCTACCCCCTCCTTTCTCAAGGCAGAATTTGGGGACCTGTGGAAGATGAAGAGAAGCTGGGATCACACTGCAGAATGACTGTCAAGCCTGGACTTATCTTGCAGAGAAAACCTCCTTTCTCAAGGCAGAATTTGGGGAGCTGTGGAAGATGAAGAGAATCTGGGATTGCACTGCAGAATGGCTGTCAAGCCTGGACTTATCTTGCAGAGAAAAAGAACAAAAACCCATATCATGCTACAGGAATCTTGCTGTACAGCGTACAAATCTAACATAGGGAAACGAAGGAGCATGAGAGATCTCCCCCAAAACCACACGGGTCTCAAGGCAGAATTTGGGGAGCTGTGGAAGATGAAGAGAATCTGGGATTGCACTGCAGAATGGCTGTCAAGCCTGGACTTATCTTGCAGAGAAAAAGAACAAAAACCCATATCATGCTACAGGAATCTTGCTGTACAGCGTACAAATCTAACATAGGGAAACGAAGGAGCATGAGAGATCTCCCCCAAAACCACACGGGTCTGGTCACAGACTGAATTCTCAAACTCCAGATACTTGTTGGTTCCTCAATGGTGAAAAGCCATTGGGACCATCCCTCACTGCTGTTTGAAAGCCCAACTTTGGATGCAGCTATTGCCCCTCTTCACTTACACGGGGTGTCACTGTGGTGGTGTCTGTGTGGACACAAAGAACGCAGGGCACGGACAGGAGTGGGTCCAGCACCAACACAGGGCACGGACAGGAGTGGGTCCAGCACCAACACAGGGCATGGACACAGCCTGTACCTGTACATCCCAGAGGAAAAGAACCATCAGGAACAGCACGCACCTGAGTCAAAGCAACGTCTCACAGCGACGGAGAAGCAAGACCAAGGCCCTACCTGCTTAGTCTCAAAGCCTTCCTTGAACACTGTGTCATCAGATGCCTCCTTTGCGCTCCTTTTTAAACAGCGCAAAGGAGCAAGGGGGTAAAGTACAGGGAGCCGCATTGAGTACTTGCCAGGAGTAAGAGGGCACTGAGGAAAGGCGACGATAGCTGTGTGTTTCACACGTTCACTGAGGAGTTTGTGTGGCCCAAACCACACTGCTATTCACAAAGAAGCCCTTCCAACGAGTATCCAATGGGGAATCACCAGCTGGATGGACAAGCAGGCAGCAAACACGCTGACAGAGCTAACACGGGTTAGAAACTCAACAGACAACTGACGGGCTCCCAAGCAGAGGTGAACGCACAGACTCATCGGTTCTCCACATCCCGTCCGCCCGCTGGCATCAGCTGGAGCAGCCAGACCCTGTGCCAGGAATCCACCTCCGTCCCTAATGCGAACGTTGAACAGGACTTACCTCTCCTCCCTGTTTCTCTGCTGCAGGAACACCAGACATCCCACCCTGCTCCCACAAGGTGCCCAACCAGAGCCCTCCGAAGGGTTACACAATGAAACAGAGAAGTTGGAAGCAAAATACATCTTCGGCCACGTTCTGCTGCCCTGCAAACTACGAACTTCATTGCGTGCAGAGCTCTTCCTATCCATCAGTACTTTTGTCTCTCCTTTTCCACAAGGATCTGCTCCAGCTCTCCAGGAAAAGGGCTCTCACCATTTCCAGCAGCTTTCCTGGGGAACCCTGTCTGTTCCAAATCGATCCTGACCCAGAGGCTGAGCACAGGCTCTGCACATCCTCCCCTGCTCCACCTCTCTCCCTCCTCACCCCTCTTTACAGAAATCCAGCAAGGTGCAGCTCATTTACGCAAAGCCTTGAGCCCTTCCAAGCCAAGTGCTGCAGCCTGCACTACAGAAACAGCAAATCCCTGAGGAATCGGTAGGAACGATGGGGCAGGAGATTCCTGAAGCCACCAGACAGACACTCACGTGGGGAGAGTCTTCAGCAGGTTCTCACGTAGCTCCAAAGTCACCAGGTTTGCCAAACTGCAAGAGAAAAGGGAGCAAGAAAGCCAGGTTGGCTGAGTAGGGCTTCAGGGATACAAGGAGACGCTCAAAACCCTTCCCTCGGGACCACCCCTCACGGCCTACACGAACACGGGTGTGGGCACAGGAATGGAGGTGGCAACGAGAACAAATTGGATCTTCAACGGCTTCCGATGGAGGCGACCGCTTCTTGTAAAATCACGAAACACCACCATGCCCAAACTCAGGACAAGGAGACGTGGGATCACACGCAGGACTGCCCAAAAACATCGAATCCCTCGTGTGCACAAAGCCAAATCCCATGGGAAAGGCACTGCACCCGTAGGCTCTGCCCTGGCCATTTGCTAGCAGCATAAATCATCTCAGCATCACTGGACAGACCACGTCTTGTTTGGAAAGGGGCACCCATAAAATAAGGAAAAAAGAGGATTTGAGAAGCCTGGATGCCCTCCTTGTCTGTGCCACAGAGCACAGAGGAGGAGAAGGGGCTGACACCAGGAAAGTGGAGCATCTCCCTTCTGAGGAGCAGCTGAGGGAGCTGGGGCTCTTTAGTTTGCAGAAGAGGAGACTGAGGGGAGACCTCATTCATGGTTAGAAATATTTCAAGGGTGAGTGTCACGAGGATGGAGCCAGGCTCTTCTCGGTGACAAACAATGATAGGACAAGGGGTAACGGACACAAACTGGAACACAGGAGGTTCCACTTCAATTGGAGAAGAAACTTCTTCTCAGTGAGGGTGACAGAGCCCTGGCCCAGGCTGCCCAGAGAGGTTGTGGAGGCTCCTTCTCTGCAGACATTCAAAACCCGCCGGGACGCCTTCCTGTGTAACCTCATCTGGGTGTTCCTGCTGCGGCAGGGGGATTGGACTGGATGAGCTTTGGAGGTCCCTTCCAGTCCCTAACGGTCTGGGATTCTGTGAAAGGGACCTTATAAAAAGGTGGGTTTTTAATATGAATAATGCCCAGAGGTGCTCACACAGCGTGTTCAGTGCAGTGGCTGTGCCTGGGAGGGGACCCTCCAAGTCCTGCTGGTGTCCTCACCCCAAAAGCACGGTGTCCTCACCCCAAAAGCACGGTGTCCCCACCCCAACCCTCCTCCCGTTGCCAGGACAGGGGCCTACTCACTTCCCGATGTCATTGGGGAGGCTCTGCAGGGACACATCGTTCAGGGCCAAATGGCCCAGGCTCCGAAGCTGCGTGAAGCCCTCTGGAAGCCTGGGAAAGCACAACAGAACAAAACACCATCAGTTCTGTGCACAAAACCAGCCTGGATTCCTCACTTAACCCCCCCCAAAAGCCAGTCTTACCCCAGTTGGTGTCAACACATGGAAAGAAGAGCAGGAACCATGTCTGACCCTGGCTCCTGGTCCCAAACCCAGACTGAGTTACGCCATATAATCATAAAACTTGGAAGCAGGGAGGGCCACCAAGCAGCCCAAATGCCCACCTAAGGATATTTCTGCATTCCCCAGGATGAGCAGCACCCTCCTAACAGCTCCCAGGTACAACAGAACAGGGAAAAAACCCCGAAAAGGAGAAATCCTGTTTGTTCACAGCTCCTGGAGCTTCCCTGCCCCACTGCTCACACACCCCACAACTCTGGGCCACAGGAGGGTTGACAAACAACGTCTAGTGCAGAGTGCTGGTCAGGCCATGGAACAGGGATGTTCCCTGACTGAAAACCACCGTCACCAGCGG